>NC_141138.1:59529907-59831470 GCF_053477565.2 Lygodium microphyllum
ATCATCAAAGAAAACAATCACACAATATTGATATTTCAGAAAGATACGGTTCATCATTCTACTGAAAGTGGCTGGTGCATTAGTCAATCCGAATGGCATGACTAAGAATTCGTAATGGCCAAACTGTGTTCTGAATGCAGTCTTAAATATGTCAGTTCTATCTAGCATCACCTGATGATATCCAGACTTAAGGTCAATTTTACTAAATATAGAAGATCCTTGCAGTTTGTCCATAAGGTCATCAACTCTAGGTATAGGATACCTATTCTTTACAATGATCTTATTTAATGCTCGGTAGTCAATACACATACGATAGGTATTATTCTTTTTCTTGACTAAGAGTACAGGTGCACCGAATGGAGAACTGCTAGGTCGAATTAAGCCTCTATTTAGTAATTCTTCAACTTGACTCTGGATTTCTTTTTGCTCTATTTGATTGTGCCTATATGGTGCTTTGCAAGGTGGTTGTGTGCCAGGAATTAAATCAATCTTATGGTCTTCTGGACGTGAAGGTGGTAAACCTGGTGGTGGGTCTTCTGCAAAACATTTCTTAAAATATGCAAGAAATTCCTTATGCCTAGGGTGCATATGATTTTCCTTTACTTACAATTCATTCACCCAAATGAGATATGATTTAGTACTCTTGCGTAATGCACATTTTGCTTGAGTATGCGAAAGCAGTGGAAAAATAATAGATGCATGCATACCATATAATGTAATAGATTTTCCTTGAAAATTAATATGCATTGTGTGCGTAGAATAATCTATATTTGGATTATGCTGGTGTCTCCAAGGCATTCCTAAAATAATGTCGCTTGACTGTAATGGGACAACTAAGAAATTTTTTCTTTCAATGTATGCACCAATTTGAATCTCTAAATCTTGTACTTCTTGTGTGCCATTGTACCTAGTGCCTAAAAATGCAGCTTTTATGCGATAATGCGTAGGTACTGTATGTAATTTCAATTCCTTTACCAATTTTGCTGAAATAAAGTCATGAGTACTACCGTCATCATGCAAGATAGTTCTTTCCTTTCCATGCACCATACATTTCATAGTCAACAATGAATGTGGAGTAGGCATACCTGGTAAAGTGTCGGAAGTAGTAGTAGGATCATCCTCATCTTCAGTGAAATCAGGCATATCCTCATGCTCGTCTTCGTCCATGGCTCCAAGATAGTTGATATGTGCTGGTGGCTTCTTTGAATGACAATTTGCTGCGAGATGCCCTGGCTGGTGACACTTATAGCATACTATTGGCTTGGCTTTGGTTACATTATTTGCAATGGCTGGAAATCTGGGTACATTTGGATTTGCTTGTGGAATAAGCTTAGGATTTGGATTGACATTGGATGGTAATGCAGGTGGTTTAGCCCAATTCTTGCGGAAAGATGATGATGAGAAATGACCTGGATTAAACCTTCTAAAATTGGCATTGAATTGTTTAGATCCATAATTACCATTGGCTTGGAATTGCTGTGGTCGTCTGTCTCTTCCGCGTAACTTATCTTCAGTGTCATGAGCTAGTGAGATGGCGTCTTCAAGGGTAGCAG
Source organism: Lygodium microphyllum (assembly GCF_053477565.2). Taxonomy (NCBI): domain Eukaryota; kingdom Viridiplantae; phylum Streptophyta; class Polypodiopsida; order Schizaeales; family Lygodiaceae; genus Lygodium; species Lygodium microphyllum. The sequence goes on from NC_141138.1 coordinate 59,531,461, forward strand.
GCTTGAACATGTTCACTTCAGCGTAGTAATGTCCAAGGAGTCCAGACATATACTTCCGCTTATGTGTCGTCTCTGGTACGTCTTCAAGCATGCGTAGCTGTAAGAGTGCATTCCAAAAACGCTCTGTATACTGTGAAATAGGCTCACGATCCCGTTGTTGAAGTAAATCCCATTGCTTGATAGCCTTCTCATGAAATTGCGGTGGAAGGAAATTCTGCATGAACTTCTTCTTGAAATCTTCCCAAGTAGCAGGAAATTCTATGCTCTTGCGTACTACAGTCCACCAAAGTGATGCTCTGTCTATCAGATGATTAGTAACACACTTGATTTTATCTTTTTCTGGATAAGTTTTCTCATGGAAATAGTCATCAAACTGGCTAATGAATGATAAAACAGTCTTTCCTTCTTGTATGCCATTGAAAGTGCGAAATTTGAAACTTCGTTTACTTATCTTTGATTCCTTGCGAATGGTTTGTGCTTCAAGAGTGGCGTCGATGGTACGTCGAATCAAGTCTTCAGCTTGAGGTTCTTCTTTATCGGTGGACGCTCTTTGTAGTTTTGTCAATTGCGCTTGCAATGCTTACCTAGCCCTTCGCTCTTCTTCCAATTGTAGCATGATTAGATCCAGCTTTTGTTCCATGGTAGGCTCAGGTAAGTCGTCTTCAGTCATAGGATCATCCATATGTGGGGTCGTCATCCTATAAAACTCAATAAACCTTTCTCACTCAAAATCAGGTTAGCGGGATGAGCGTAGCTCAAATTCGAGGTTACAAGGCTATGTATTTTTGGGTATTTCTTTCTCAATTTTCAGAAAATCTGCAATATTTCCATCTTTGTTTGCTGAAAATACTTCAGCGGACCTGTAGATAGGTAGAACACCTTGCCATGAACAACTTTCCAGTTCAGAGTTTTTGCATAGGAGCAAGCCTTCTAGGAGTTTTGAGCACTAGTCAGTTGTGACTCCAGTTGACTAGTTTGACTTGCAGAGTTGTAGACTTAGCTGACTTACAGAGTTGCTGACTTGCAGAACTTAGGCCGACTTGATGAACTTGCAGGACTTGATTCCACTTGACTTACAGAACTTGACTTCGGAGGTGCAGGACCTGAAGTTTGTCGACTTGCTTGTTCTGTGTGACTTGAATAGCTTAGCTTGATTTAAGAGATTAAGCTTAATAGCTTAATCAACAGTCGTCGTCAAATCGTGAGGGGGGGGCGTTTTTTCCGCCACGCGGAAAAATCGGAGGTCCTCAGAGACCTCACGATTGAAAATTTGAAGCACTAAGCTTCTTCTTAAGCTTATAAGCTTAACAATTAAGCTTTGATAAAGATAGATTAAGGAGTTTGCTCACTGTATAACCACGACTTGATGAAGGAGATGGATGCGTGGTCCTCCGCCTGCACAGCCTGGTCATTCGCGATCTGACAGTAGAAACAGGGGTTCTTGATCGCCAGAAGTCTGCCTGTATCGACGGTTCACGATGAGATTGACTGTAGAGCCCGATCGTTCCTGGAGCTCCGCCTTCGCTCGAGATTGGTAGCGATTGGAAGCTCTTGACCTCAGCTCCGCTCTGATACCACTGGAGCGCAGATCGGATACAGAATGCTCACGTAGTGAATCCCGGAAGGTCCCCAAGAACAATGAACTCTACCTTTTTGCACAAAAAACCATGTAAAAGCATGCAGACAAGAAGCAAGAGACAAATTGGGTTCAATCTCCCCCCATGCCTTGTGTGACGCTTCACAAAGCATGTATTTTATGTATATTTCAATCTTCATGCTCAATAATAGCCCAATTTACAAAAATATGACAAGCTTTTAGCTTTTGAGTTTGCCTTTTATAAAAATGGGAAAATAAAGCTAATGGACGGTGCCCATAGAATCTGGCACGCCCAATCTCAATGTCCAAATAGAAATAACATATCCGTGCTCATAGACGCATACAAAATAATAATCAATAATCAATGTCTCAATAGACATAACAAAATATAGGCGTGTCGCCTATCAAAATATAATCCAAAGGTCGAATACTCGCTAAACTCCAATGCTTTCCTCCACCACTACTACTATCTCTACACATCAACTGAAGCATTCACAATCGTTAGTAAAATAATACAATTAAATCGACAAAAGTGAATATCTAGCAATCTTCAGCTACATAAATAAATCAACTAGTTAGAAATAAATCCTAACCTTAATTTATTACGAGTGCACACTCTAAACTCATAAACGTTTATTAATTTAATATGCATTTTGCGGAATCACTCGCTATGGAATCACCACGTACACACTAAATTAATGAAACGCCCGAAAAGGACAGGCGTCCCCATGAACTTCTCGCACAAAGAATCCTCTTTGTGTATGAGCCTCGGTCATCTAAGTTTACGGAATCCACCGTAAAACCTCACGGAATCCACCGTGGAATATGCCTCCTGGCATCAGGAGGGGGAGTAAAGCACGGGCACATAAGCCTTGCGAAGAAGGTCATGGATGAGCAAATGTTGTTGAATCAACATCGCGCTGGATGCCAAGGGGGAAGGTGAATGCCATGCAAATGGCGTGTGGAGGGAGGGAGATACCTCTCCCTCTCCCTATAAAACCCATCGCCATGGGAGTTGGAAGGGAGAGGAGACAAGAGCCGTGATGCCGCCAGTTTGAGGGAGAAATCGCACGCCGCCATGATTAAAGGAGAGAGGGGATTCTGAGAAGGGTAGACTACGCCAGAACTGCCATTAAACGAGATAGGGAGGAGGTTGTGAGATTCGGACGTGGCCGTGTGAGAGAGGGAAAGCTGGGAGAGCGTAACACCGCCACGCCGAGGGAGGAGCGCCGCTGAGACCCGTCACGGCCACCATTTGGCCCTGCCCACCAGCAAGCCGCCGTCGAAACAGCCTCCTTCTCCTCCACGTGTTATAAGCCCGCTTACAGAAGCTTCCAAGAAGCTTCTTGGAAGCTTTTAAGGGGAGGGATCTAAGCCCCCGTTCCTGTGCTTTCTTAAGCCCTCCTCTAGAGGGTTTTTATAACCCTTTTCCAACCCCTCGGATTTAAATCCCTCACATGCAATTCTTACCCCCTTAAGACCCCCTTTTTCATGGTTGTTGGAACCACCCTCTCCCCTCCCCCCCCGTGTCTTAAAACCCTCCCTAGGGCCCCTTCCCGTGACATCTTAAAACCACTCCCCCGTGTTTTAACCCTTAAGCCCTTCCCTTGGGCATCTTGAAACCACACCCCCCCTCGTGTTTAAATCCCTTCGCCCTTTCCTTGGCCTATGAAAAATACCCTTGGGCTTTGTTTTTTTCCCCACTCGCTAAAGGAAAGAGAGTGTTGAGGGTCTTTTAACACCTCCCCTTCCACTAAAAAACCCTCGTAAGGGATTCCACACCTTTTATTCCCCGTTCGTGCGAGTCCTTACAAAGGCCGTTAAGCCATCCCCATGGCTTAATGGGTCTTAGTCGTGAAAGATTCTAAAACACCCCTTTCAAATTCCGGACTCCAAGGAGGAAGCCTTCCAAAACTGTTTTCGACGGACGGTGCAAGTTATTGCAAAAGAGAGCCACGATGGAATATCAAAAAGGAGTTGTAAAGTTGCTTCCATGGCAGAAATGCCTCCTAAGAAAGTCCAAGGCGCAGCCGCGGGAGGGTCATCTCCGTGTATCCATGTGGACATCTCACCCCAAACCCAAGTTTTCCTTCCTAATTTTTATTTGATCATGCAAGGTTAATTGTTAGAAATAGGATATATTTTTATCCTAGTTGTTCACGATGAAGGAGCTTAGTCATTAATACTTTTAATGAAACATGCAAAATAAAGAAAGCATAAATGCATTTCTAGCAAATAGCTTTATGCATTGGAATGAATTATAAGCTAGATTATTATCCATTAAAATAGTATACTTCATTTAAGCCTAGATGTATAAACTGCATATCGCACTCTTAACCCATATCCTCTTCGCAATGAATCATCATGGAAAGTGCAAAGCATGAAATGATTCTTACAATGCATAAATCTAGGAGATTATCGTTTGTCAACTACATAAATTATCAGGGAAAAGGTTGCTTATTTAGCATGAATTTTATTCGCAAGTTATAGGAAGATTAGTTGGAATTAACCTAACCTATGCTGCCTGACCTCAAATCGATAAGTTAGGGTTGAAAAAATCAATTTATGCGTAGACAACGAGTTGTGGAACTGATCTCAAAATTATCTTCTAGAGATTAAACAAATTGGCATAAATCTAAAACACCTAAACCGCGGGAGTACTTGTTTGGAATGAGTTAAATTCCAAGAAATGCCTATATCTTCAATACTTGCCCACATTCACTAAATGTAGGGACAGTGAAATGTAATGGTAAAGTAAACCAGGGTTTGTCCCTAAGAATCTTACTAGATGGAACCTGGAACTCTAGGACTGACGACGTCAGCCTAACATAATCAAGAACAGATTGTTTCGTGGCTCCGTTCAATGAGTAGAATAAGTCTCATAGTTTGATGCGACACTTGCGGAGCAGGTGTGGAATCATATGATCTTGTGATTGGATCACAAGGGAATGGCCAAATTCTCGCAACGAGGTTGGCAAGTCCTTACACAAGTTATCTTGCAAGAGGACGAATAATCATCCTAATTTAGTATATTTCTTGAGTAAAGAAGATTGATTGAAAACTAAAGACCAGCCGATAAACTGAAATAATTGATGAACTTAAGGTTTGACCAAGTTGGGTTAATAGGGTACGCCCTAACCCAGGATATAGGGGAACTTGCTAAGTTGCAAGTCATCCCGGATCGAGTGCTAGACGCATTCGAAAGGAAGGATTCATTCCTTAGCAGTTTGCCAACAAAAATGATCAATGAAAATGTTTGTGCTTGCTAGAGATTTTAGAGCACTATTTGGCTTTGTTTGATCAATGAATTAAGAGATAAATGGATATCTATACTTCAGGTTGAAAGCCTAAAGGGAGAGGCAGCTTCAGTTACCTCTGATTGCCTGCCTGACCCTAAGCAAGGGGGTTGTTAACTGTGCCGGGAAAGTAGACCGAATCCATCGCGAGAGGTCTCTCCGTTGAGCGCTACTTGGAGCAGGAGGACGCTTGGGTGTCAGGGGGCTCTGGCCGTAAATCCCTCGCCTTTCGGGCCCTGCACAAGAGGCTAACGTGACTCGGGATTGGATCTCGAGGCCCGCATACTAGTCTACGGGCAGAAACTTGAATTAGTGATCCCTGTGGATTGTTGGATGGAACGAAGATGGACTAGTGCTTCAAGAATCTACTATATAGCCGCCCACCGGTTTGCTTATCTACAAACCAACCTAAAGAGGATCAAGTGGTTGGAAGACCTGAAAGTCATGAAGCTGTTCATTTTTGTGGAAGCTCACGTAAACTCAACTTTACATATCGGAGGTCGGAGGGTTGAGATGAACTCATATATATATGAGGAAGTAACACGTGTAATCCCTGCCGATAGGATCAAAGTATTGGGGTGCCATGAAAAGAATGGATTCCAAAGGAAAGGATATCTTGAACTTTCAATGATTTACCGGTTCTTGAAGATCCATGACCCGAAACCATACTATTATACAATTCCTGTAGATAAATGTAATACAATGTTATTCTCCCCAATCTAAATGTAACAGTTGGCTTATCATCGCAAGAAATTTTGTATTCTGAAAGGGCTATGCCCATATAAAAACATATAAGACTTCTTTTTATCAATATCTGATTGTGCATGAGAATTGATAAAAAGTTTAAGTAGTTACATTACTTACGTGATAACGGAATTGAAGATGTAATATAAATCAATAACGTTTATCGTATAATGACGTTAAGAAACCTTTATCCAAGCACAACCCCAGGTACAAGTTTCCAAATTCACCTCCTACATCAAGTACTGCTGTAATCCGGGAGAAGAAGTTTCTTCTCAAGCAGATTAAGCCACACGAGTTTGACGGGAAATACACAGATGCAGATTGGGCTGGTAGGATGTCAGACAAAAGATCTACAAGTACATTCATGTTTTCCCTTGGTAGTGCAGTAGTTATATGGAGCAGCAAAAAGCAACCTACAATTGCTTTATCGAGTACAGAGATTGAGTATAGAGGTGCTGCTATGGCAGCATGTGAGGTGGTATGGCTGCAAAAGTTATTAGATGATTTAAACGTGCACGGAGATGCTCCAATTGTCATTCATTGTGACAACGTGAACAGCATATAGCTAGCTAGGAATCCAGTGTTCCATGCTAGGATAAAACACATTGAGGTGCACTACCACTTTGTGAGAGAGAAGGTACTTGCAAGAGAGATTGACTTGGTATATATTAACACACAGGATCAGATAGCTGACATTTTCTCAAAGGCATTGGGTTTAGAGAAGCTTCGAAAGTTCCAAAGCTTACTTGGAATTGCATAGATAGAGTTGAGCTTGAGGGGGAGTGTTGAGATGGCAAGCTCAACATGTGTGGACATTGATGATGGACCGCCTAGCTAGATGGGTCTGCACATCTACACTTAGCATGTTGGTGGTCATTATGATACTCACATGGCCACTCACTTATCACTTATTATATCTAGTTTGTTACACCTACCTACAGCTGGCAAAGACATAGCGCTAGTTGAATAGTGTAGTCGGTTATGCACTGTTTGACTTAGTAGGCCACTTTTCTTTATGTTGTATCTTATCTATACTTTGTGTACATTGTATAGTGTGTGGAAGAAGAAGAAAACAAACCAGCAAGAAAACGTTTTGGCCTCCATCTCTCTTCTTGTGTTCTTGAGTGAGCTTCCTCTTGTGTATACAGTGTGTGTTTGGCGCCGTAGCTCAAGCAAGTCTCCCACCATGCGATTCTTGATAGACAAGTGATTGGCCTCTAAAAGGTCATAATAAACTAATATGAAAAGTATTATATATCTTCCAATGTTGGGGTAGTTCTAATTTAAATGCATTGTCATTGATCTTGTGAATTGTTTTGAAAGGTCCATAAAATCTAGGTGCTAATTTAATAACATGGTGTTTCTCAACACTTTGCAATCTTCTCTTGTCAATGCGTAACCAAACATAATCATCAACATTAAAACTCATGGCTTTTGTTTTCTTATTAGCTTGTTTAGTGCATGATTGTTGGGCTTTCACAATCATGTCTTTAACTTGAGCAAAAATAGTAGCATGCGTATTAACAATATCATCAATAGCTTTAACTTTGTTTGATAATAATGTAACAGGTGTAGGCAATCTATATCCATAAATGATTTCAAAATGTGCTTTATGAGTAGCTGTGTGTGGTGTATTATTGTATGCAAATTGAAGTAGATGTAAATGTGTATCCCATGTTTGTGGTTTTGAAATTATGTATGCATACGAGAGATCTAGAATTGTATTGTTAGTAGCTTCTATTTGCCCATTGGTTTCAAGATGGAATGCTGATGAGAAATCAATCTTAGTACCCAAATTAACAAACAAATTAGTCCAAAAATGATTACAAAATCTAGAATCACGATCAGAAATAATAACTTTTGGCAAACCATGGTTAGTGAAAAGAGTCTTCAAAAATAATTGTGCAGCTTGAGATGCAGTTAATGTTTTCTTGCATGGTAGAAAATATGCTTGTTTGCTAAATAGATCCACTATAGTCCAAATCATATCATGATTAGCTTGTGTTTTAGGAAAACAAGTTATAAAATCCATTGAAATATGTTCCCATGGATGTTTAGGAATTGGTAAAGGCATTAACAAACCATATTGCTTTTACCATAGTGTCGCTTAGTTCTTTGACAAATTAAACACTAAAAAACAAAGTTAAAAATATCATATTTTATTTGTGGCTAGTAAAAATCTTCAACCAATGTTCTTAAAGTGGAAATAATACCTCTATGGCCTTGATATGGAGAAGAATGAATTTTGTGCAACACAAATGATCTAAATTGAACAGTGACACGCAATATTTTCTCATTAAACATAAATCCATCAAAATAAGACAAAGAGTCAATTGGAATGCAGTTATTAGCAACTAATTTGTTCCAATCAGCTTGAAAACTGGGTTCATAGTCACAGGTATCATTGATAGGAATAAGGGTGTAATGTGTCCACCTTCCCGTTCAGGACACATCTTAGCAGTCCATCGGAAAGGAGGTCTAGAAAGCTCCACCCGGCACTCCCATGGAATGTCACAGGGTTTGCGATCTAGGACTTTCCGCGTCTGGCACGTAGCAGAAGTATTCTGGCTGTTTCCACTTAGGACCGACCTGAATTAGGGTTTTCCCTAATGGTCATTTCCTAAACGGCAACTAGCATCGAACCCTGAGCGAACTACTTACGCAGAATTGCCAGGGCCGAAGCGGATTCGCGCTGTACTTGGTTCAAGGAGAATGGGAAACGAGAGGGATGCAAGGCTCAACCTCTCTGCCATAAGGCACAGTCCCATTTTGTTTCCCTAAAACAGCATAAATCCGGGATTATTATCACCTAGACTCTAGGTCAGCGCCTTTGCTATTCATTTCCTTTGAAAAGATTTCCTTGCTGTCCATTATGATTGAGAAAAGTTCCTGGCCAACCGGAACCACCCATCCGTAGGATGGACCCATGGCCACATCCACCGCACTTTCCTCAGGTTGTTTTAGTTGTCTAATTACCTACCACCTTTAGTTGGACATGCATCAAGTATCTTCCTTAATTAGCCTGTTAGGCACACCAGTTCCTTCATGTAATCAAAGCACTTGACATAGAAAAGCAATGTTAAACAAGTTCCTTTTTAACATGTTATCATATTTATTTTTGGAATACATTTATAAAATTCAGTCCGTAGGCTTATCCATAATCCGCTAGAAGATTTTCAGCAATCCATAGGGATTACTAATCCAAGATTCTGTCTGTAGACTAGTATGCAGGCCTCAAGATCCAATCCAAGTCATGTTGGCCTCTTATGCAGGGCCCGGAAGGTGAGGGATTTACGGCCAGAGCCCCCCTGGCACCCAAGCATCCTCCTGCTCCAAGTAGTGTTCAACAGAGAGACCTCTCGCGGTGGGTTTGGTCCACCTTCCCGGTGTGGCTAACAACCTCCTTGGTTAGGGTCAGGCAGACAGTCGGGGTTAACAGAGGCTGGCTCTCCCTTCAGGCCTTCAACCTGAAGCATTAGATATCTTTTCATTCTTTAGTTCATTGAGCAAACAAATCAAACAGTGATCTCTAAACTGTTATAAGCACAATCATATCCAGTGGTTGTTATTTGGCCAACTACTAAGGAGTGAATCCTTCTCTCCAAATGCATCCAGCATTCGATCCGAGATCAATTGCAACTCAGCAAGATCCTCAAGGGTTTGTTTGTTAACCCCTATGTCCTTGGGTTAGGGCCGTACCCTATTAACCCAACTTAACCAATACTTTAAGTTCTATTAACAATAAATATGTTGCTCCAAATTATTGATTGGTCCTTTGCTTCCAAGTAAGTATCTAATCCCCTTATATTGGTCACTTTTCCCAAGAAATGTGCTATATCGGGACGACTACTCATCCTCTTGCAAGATAAACTTGCGTAAGAATCTGCCAATCTCATTCCAAGAAATTTGCCATTCTCTTGTGATCAAACCACAAGATCATGTGACTCTGCAACTTGTTGCACAAGTGTTGCATCTAATCCATAGGACTATTTCACCCAGCAAATGGTGTCTTCTAATCATGGAATCTTGATTAGATAGGAAACATGGTTTAGGGAGTCTTCATATCCAATCCATTCCCGATTGCACTAGGCCGACATCGTCAGTCCTAGGGTTCCAACTCAATCCGACATTGATATCGATGCCAATACCGACGCTGATAGCGACACTGATACCGACTATTCTATGGCATCGCCAATAACGACGCTTTTTGCGATGACAGGGGAAAATTTTGTTATTTGTATTTTTGTCGCTTATAACGTCAGTATAAGACCTATATCTTGTAGTGGAGGTACTTGGTTCTTCCTTAGTTTCTAGCTTCTTTTCCTCCTCTAACAGTGATGCCTGGATATCAATAAGTTCAGGATTTGGCATGTTGATTAAAGTTGTTGATACATTATTATATTCAGGAGATAAACTATTAAGTAGAACATCGATGCAAACATATTCTTCCATTTTGATGTTGATTCCTGCAAGTTGGGTTAAAAAGTCCTTCCATGTAATTTAGATATGTAGCAAGTGATGTGCTGGACTTCATTTCAAGCCTGAAAAACTCAATCAGGAGACCATACTTTGATGATTAAGACTATGCATCGAACAAGGTGTCAAGTCTCTTCCATGTATCCTGTGAGGTCTCACAGCTATCCATACGGTGGATATAGTTGTCATCTAGCTCTAGTTTGATAATGACCTGAGCCTTATCATTGTTCTTTTGCCAAGTGATAGCAAGATCTGCATCACGAGGCTTCTTTTCTTTTCCAGTGGTAATGGCCCAGAGGCCCTTCTTCATCAGGATAATTTTCATGCGGGTCTGCCAGGTATGAAACCCGACTCCTTTAAAATCGGCAGTTGGAGAATATTTTCCCACTTTTGACTTGAGAGACCAGCAGCAAATCAGCTTCAAATGACTGAGAATAACTAGCAATGAGTTGATCTTTGTATATGTCAAAAGACACAAGCAATGGCAGTGAAGTATCAAAAGATACTAGTTTGAATTTTGATGTTTGTTGCTTGAGTTTGACTTGATGATCTTCAAAAACTCTTCATATCTTTCCCTCCTTGCTGATTTGATGGTTGCATACTTTCTGAAAAATTCAGATTAGAGTGGCCTTGGCTTAGTTTAAGTGGCAAGAGAGAGAAAATGAAGGAAAAATGAGCTTGAAGGTAAGTGGCTATGGTTGTCCTGTCAAAACAAGGACGAGTGACTAGTAAATGAGCTCCCATGCACTCCACAAGTTGAATGTGCTAAAACCCTTTGAGATAGAGGACCTTTACTAATGGGTCTAACTCCCCCTAAGAGGGTTTATACTCATTTTTTGTGAGTTGAGAGATCTAAGCCTTCAAAGTGGTGGCTATCAAAACTGCACCTAGATTTGAAAAAATGCAAATTTCGGGCATGGTGTGCATTAATCTCCTTGATTTTTGTGCCAAAAAGTTGTGCCTTGACCTGAAGAACAACTCTTGAGAAGAAAACTTGAAGATACATGGCTTGGTTGATGAGATATGGTTGCTCTAATAGAGGTAGGTAGGTGCTGTCCACGGACACAATTATGGCAGCATCTGAAAAGAGGCAATGCTGAAGCTATAGTTGCCCAATCTCAATGACTGAGGTGCCAAGAAGGAGCTTTGGAAGTAGAGAAACACTTCTCGAGAAGGAAGTTTAGAGAGATTTGGCCTGTGGAGAGAGATATGAAAGCTTCAAGCTAACACGGTACTGCTGTCTATGGCTGCCATGGAAGCTTCATTGAAGGTAGGAATGCAAATGAAGTTGGAGATAGGGACTAGTACTTAAACTGAGCTAAGCAGAGATGGAAAGGAGCTGAGAGGAGTGAAAGGAGAGTTGGGCCATTCTCAACTGATTTCTGATACCATGTGAAATACCCAGGATCTAGAGCATGGCAGATATGGAAGCTATGGAGGTTGAAAGAGGAAAAAGAAACTCATGAAGACATTGATCCTGACTAGGACAAATTGTTACAAAAGTAGTTAGGTTCCAAGATTGAGACTTGCTCATAAACACAATCTTGTGTATTGACAGTGACATGACACTTTACTGGAAAGAAAAGAGTACTATCATTACATTAGAAAAAGAGTGCAAGTACAATGCTTTATAGGATTTGAGTGGTGGTACTTTCTCCTACTGTGCATATGGAATTTTGGTATTGAGCCCTCACTGCTCCTCACAAAGGGACTAAAGTAGGTGTGATTGCAAATATCTCAACATGGAATTCAGCCCTTGGCCCGACCCCACTCGGACAAGTTGACATTTGGCCCGGTCGAACTCACCACTTGACTCTCGGCCCACCTGACTCGGCCCTGGCCTACTCGGCCACTCAGCCCTAGGACAACCACACTCAAACTGGCCGAACTAGACATTTGGACTAGTTACATTCGGCCCTTTCTCACTCGGCCCTTGGCTCTAGGACGGGCCGAGTCGGGCAGTCGGCCCCTGCAATTCTGACAAGTTGGGCCGAGTGTGGACCTTTTCAAATTTTCCAGAAACTTGACCAAACCTAGCTAGAGCTCAGCCGCATCACCTATCGCGAGTCCTCCTAATGCTCAAAACTAGATTCTGGCACAAGGAATAGGCAAAATCATAAGGCGCAGCCGCTTAGTAGTTTGCGTAGGCTATCGTGAGACCTAGAGTCCTACAGACAACCCGCTGAGCCATATACCCTGACCAGACCAAGAACGAGTGAGGCAACGTGGTAGGAAAACCCGAAACCCTATCAAGACGGCCTGAGAATTGATCGACGAGCCAATCAAGCCCAAAACAAAGCTAAAGTGGGTAGGACGCTTAGATATTGTTTGCCACACTCACCTTGAATTTCCGCACTTGAAGTACACTTAAGGAAAACTAAAAGCCTGATTGAGCACAAGTGCAAGGGAAGGAACACACACATTGAGAGGAGATAAATTGAGGATTGTATTTAATAAGTCAAGAAACTCTCAAGGAATCCACCAATAGGAGAAGGCCCCAAGGACATAGACAAACTATCGACACACGGAGTAGGACCAAGGAAGTGGCGCCAAGAAGCTGGATTTGAAAAATTTACTCAATGTGATCGATAGCTTGGTGGAGCATGAGCATACGATGATGGAAAAAGAAAACCCAGACCGCAGGCCGAATGAGGAACTCGACTTAGGAGTCTTCCTAGAGACGATTCAGCAATTGGTGAGTAGCTACGATGTGCACGCCCGATATGAGCAGCACGGTAGGACAGGAGATGCCATCATTGCAGATCTAGAAGAGGAAAGGAAGCTAGCCCACAAGGCACTGCAAAGCATAGTAGAGTACAACAGAGACCAGTAGCCTGGGAGCCAAAGGCAAAGCACAGAATTGTGCGAGGTACAATAAGGGCTGAACCTATCCAGTAGAAACTGAACTCATCACGAGAGAGCCCTGGAAGGAAACTTAACACTAAGAGAGCCTCTCATGAAGCAACTACTAGACAACACAACAACAGAGCAAGGTGCCACAGCACTAGCAACATCACTACTAGTAGGATTAGGAGAAAATCAAGGCTCCAAGAGTCAATCCAAAATCCCAATTGTTGCTAAGTAAAGTACCAGCCCCACAACCATCCATATAGTTTCGTAGAGCAATTCGAACAAGTCTGCGAAGCCAACGGCCTCACCAACCTAACTCAGTGCTCCCAAGCATTTGGGCTCTGCTTAGGTGACAAGGGTAGGACTTGGTATACGAGTTTAGATGCCACAAAGCGAGCCAACTTCAATGGCCTCAAGAATCTCTTCATCAAGAGATTTGCTGAGCCTAGATACTCCGACAATTTGCTAGTGCGACTGTTGAATGTCTAGCAGAAGGAGGAGGACATTCACGATTACGTGACCCATGTGAGGAGTCTCTTCAAGAGAATCCCTATGGGTGAATGACCAACTAAAAGAGCAGTGTCAACTCTATTCATCAGTGGAATTCAAAATGAGAAACTATATAAGGCTTTGGCAGGCAACTCAAGCTTATAGTGAGACACACTAGCTAGGGTTTTTGAGGAAGCCATCAGAGTTGATGACTAGCTGAGAGAGAGAAGCTCTTGGAGCTTGAACTCAGAGGAAACCAACTCGTGGAGCTCTGAGAGAGCTTCAACCTCTAGCAAACGATGAGGCCCAACCATCCAAGATAAGGGGAAAGCCACCAAGACAAACCAGGACTTGGCTTATGTAAGGATAGAGATAGCCAAACTGCAAGACATGTTGAGATGACCAACGTGCCCACATGTCCAATGCATGCACTGTGGTGGAAACCACTTGCCAGCCGAGTGTCAAGACCCTAGATCAAGACCTTGTACTAACTGCGGTATGTTTGGTCATGACATCGCGCATTGTATATTACCAAGAAGACTTCCGTACTCGCAACCATACAGCCAGCCCTACCTAGCGAACAGGCCACAGCCATTCTTCGGAAGGGGAGCCCCGTTGGCCCTTCCTAAGCCTAACGACTTTAAGCCCTAGGTTGGACATAAACCCTACAGGCATACCTAGACTGCCTGGTCTCTAATAACCCATCCACTGAGTGATGCTCCAATCCACTACGTGGAAGAGCCGACAAAGGAAGAGACTTACGTATACCCTTACGTCTCGCACGACGACGAGGGAAATGTAGTCCTTCTGGACTATCGACTAGTGCCCGCGATGGCATTAGGAAGAGGACGAGGTAGAGGCCTAGGGGGGTAGACACAGGATCCAATCACCTGTTGGATGTGTGGTCACCCAGGGCATGTCTCATCACGCTGCCCAGAGAGGAAGCGAGAGAACAGAGACAAAGATGGCCTAAGGTGTGTTGATGCGGGATTACTCATCTATTTGTCGACTACCCAAAGCAAAAACCATCTTCGAGTTTAGCCAATGATCCATCTGTCCCATTGGGGCTGTCTGGTGTCGAGAACCTCGATGGGGAGGCCACATCTATCCCATTTCGGGTCATGACTCATACCCAAACGAAGCAGGCCGGCATATCACTGCCAAGGCCTTGCAACCTCGATGGAGCATCGATAGGGAAGAAGAGCCATAGGCGGTGAAAGAAGAGGCCTGAAGCTAAGGTTGCACTATAAATTCAGAGTGCTACTACTCTACCTACTAGAAATAAGATCACTGATACAAAGGCAAAAACTTTAGCCCTTAAGATAGCCAAAACGGGAAGTGCTAAGGTAGGGGAATACCCGCATCGGAAGCGCCAACTAGAGGCCATAGAGAAATTGAAGGAATGGGTGAAGGAGGCCCAAGAGAACCTAAAGGACACTGAGCCCATCCTAGAGGACAAGATCGATGATCTCTCTAGCATAAACACGCCAGTCTCACCCCCTCAACAAAAGTCGAGGGATGCGACCACACTATAAGTAATACCGCTTAGGCCAAGTCTTGATGTTGTAGGCCCGCAAATCACATTGGCCAGGACAATCTAGATTAGGAGAGAGATGAGCAGCCAACGACCTCCTTACCATGCTAGTGACCACCCCTGTGACGCTAAGTCTAGGAGACCTGCTTAAGCAGCATTCCACTCTCTGGCAAGATCTGAAACAGTGGGTCGAGGGATCACGAGAGCAAAATGCTGATCTGCACGACCATGATGCACAGACACAAATACCAACTCTGACGCTGCACTCTGTGCCAAAGTCCTTGCACGTAATGCCATTTGCAAGGGCACTGAGATGCATGCAGTCTTACCAGTCCTAGCCCTACACAACACAACGAGAAAGGGGATCGTAGACACAGGAGCTGGGGATAGTGTGCTTATCCACGTAGTGCTTCAGACTTGGGAAAACCCACCTGTTGAGATTGCTAAGCTCAATTTCACACTAGCAAATGGTATGAGAGTGAAATCACTTGAGGTGCTAAAAAACGGTGAGTGAAAATCGCAGGTGTCCAGTTCTCTGTTGACTTTATAGTCATGAAAGATGTGGACTATGATATCCTATTAGGCCGACCCCAGATGCGCAATGACAAAGTCATCAAAGATTGGGGTAATGGCTTAATCTTCCTTGGTAATAGAACAGATGTCGTGAGGGTAGAGATGGACACCTAGAAGACCTCACCAGTCGACTTGGATGCCATCTCCGCGATGCTTAAAGGAAACACTCAACTCAAGAATTCCTATGGACCCTTGACCAAGTATATTCCATGCCCAGAAGACGAGTGAAATTGGATGCATGTTCTTGCTACAATTGACTTGCCATTCTCGGATCATGAGGCATACGAGCAAGCCATCAAGAAATCAGTAAGTCTAAAGATGCACTCTCCATACCAGTTTGCATGATGGCAGGTTCACCCTTCAGGGGAGACTTAAACCTATCACCTTCCAAGTGCCCAATATCAAGAGAGAGAACTCTAGGAGATTCTAGAATATTTTACGGGCAAGCTAGCCAGCAATCCAGCAGCAAACTTTAAACCACTCTAAGATCTCTTAGATGAATCCAAGTGGTAGTGGACCGGGGTGCATGACTTGAACCTCATGTACTACTAGGCCCTAATCCCCAATCAAAGACAAGGGATATACCAAGACCTAGGAGACGACGAGCAGTCTAACGAAGAGGACTCCAACGATGAATATGAAGATTGCCAATCCTTCAATGATGAAAGCGAGGGTGAGATGGATACCGTAGAATATGACACTGAGGGACGGGAAATAGAACAAATACAGGCAGACTCCAAGTCGCAGAAAAAGAGTGCCTTCAAGATCGAGCAAGGGGTCATGTGTATTGATTTTGATCGCGCCTGGTTGGAACACGTAAGGGCCATAGATTTCGATCAAGCAGGCCTAGCCCAATCAGGTACGACACCAGTCCTTAGGATAGAGTCACCCTATGAGTTGCGACCACCATGGGGGGGAGACCACCTCTTCTAGAAAAGACAAGGAGTTCTACTCTGAGTCGGAGGTAAGTTCAGATAGCGACCTAGAGATACCTAGGCTGGCCAGACGCACCACCAAGGGGGACCTACCCGTCCACTTAAGGTGCAGACGATTGAAAGAGGAAAGGATAAAACAACCTAGGGACACATGAACAGAAGAATAGAGAAAGTCGCTAGACCTCCCTAAAAGATTTATGAAATTCAAGAAACGGGATAGGGTAGTGATCCTGTTGGGTGCCAAATGTTAAGGGCAAACGAGTGAACCGATCGAGGGAGGTGAACCTAGCCCAGCCAAGGTCAAGGAGGTGAACCTAGCCTAGGAAGGGGAGACATCCCGACCAGTCTTCATTGCCGATGACCTGACTAAGAAAGAGGAGACGAGTCTTGTCTCTCTCTTGCAAGAGTACATAGACGTATTCGCTTGGTCCTTAGAATAGCTTAAGGGGGTAGATTCAAGTGTAGTAACTCATAACATACTCGTGGTGTATTAACTCATAACATAATCGTGACGCCAGATGCTACGCTGCCAAGTAGCGACCGTACCCTATGAATCCAAAATACGCTCACAAGGTCAAGGAAGAGATTGACAAGCTGATGAGAGCAGGATTCATTTACGAAATTGAGCACACTGATAGGGTTTCGCCCATAGTCATTGTCATGAAGAAGAATGGAAAAATGAGAGTGTGCGTCAATTACAAGAAGGTGAATGCTACTACTAAGAGGGACAACTATCCATTGCTGTACACTGAGCACATGCTTGAAAGAGTGGCTGGCAAGGAAGCCTACAGTTTTTTGGACGGCTTCTCGAGATACAATCAAGTGCAAGTGCATCCTGTCAACAGGCATAAGACTGCCTCCGCCATTGAGTGGGGCGTCTTTGCTTACATAGTCATGCCCTTTGGGTTGATAATGCCCCCGCCACCTTCCAACGCCTCATGTGCACCATATTTAAAGACATGCTTTGCAAAGAGTTAGAAGTCTTCGTGGATGACCTGTGTGTTCACTCGACCTGGAGGGAACACTTAGAAAAACTCCAAGCAATCTTTGAGCAGTGTCACCTATATCGTCTCTCCCTAAACCCCTTAAGGTGCCAATTTTGGGTGAAGCATGGATGCATCCTAGGGCACGTGGTGTCAAAGAATGGCATTGCCACTGACTTCTCAAAATTCTAGGTTATTGTTGATCTTCCGTCCCCAATCAACTATAAGGGAGTTCAATATTACTTCTTAGGCCACATTGGATACTATCGGCGGTTTGTGTTGTATTACACTGATTGCCAGACCTTTATACAAGCTGCTAATTTTCTTTGAATGGATGGAAGCATGCCAATGAGCATATGAAGAGTTGAAGAAGGCTCTAACCACAGCACCGATTTTACAAGCCCCAGATTGGACCATTAGCTTCAACGTGCATATCGATGCCTCAAAATATTTCTCTGGGGGTAGTGTTGTGCCAGCCTGGCAAACATGGACTACCCAGTGAGCTTTGCTAGCATACAACTCACTAAAATGGAAATGAATTACTCATTGATAGAGAGGGAGGGCTTGGCCATGGTGTTCGCTGTGAAGAAATTCTGGCATTATATATTGGCTACACCCTTTACCTTCTTTGTGGACCATCAAGCCTTGCTATACCTAGTGAATAAACCTTGCGCTATAGGACACAAAGCTTGGTGGCTCTTTCTGCTTTTTGAGTTTGACTTCTCCATGGTTGTATGGAAAGGAAAACAGCACTACATGGCTGACCATATGTCACGCATCCCCATGGGAGAGGCCACTAGAGAAGGCATTGCCGATGAGTTTTCTGATGCCCATCTCTTTAACCTTTCCAATGAGAGATATTTATTGAAGGCAGATCTAACACCATATTGGGTAGATGACATAGTCTAAGTGCTTGAGCATGGACTACTTGAGCGACCAATAGACAGGGCAAGTCTTAGGCGACTCATCCTCAAGATCCAACCCTACTAGTTGATAGCCCGCCAGCTATATCGACTAGGGCGAGTTGGACTACTGCGTAGATGCGTGTGCGAGCATGAGATGCAGGATGTGCTTTTCAGAAGCTCACAGTGGAATCGCAAGTGGAAACTTTCACGGAGACACGATAGCCCACAAGGTGCTGCAGTCTCAACTATGGGTGGCCAATGATGTTTCATGATGCAGCATGATTCGTTAAGCATTGTGATGAGTGTTAGTGGGACAAAGGTCCCGATTCGCAAGGATCAAATGGAATTGACCCCAATCATTGCACAGCAACCCTTTGAAAAATGGAAAATTGACTTCATAGGACCCATCAGCCCAACTACACAGTATTCACAAGCCAAATACATCATTGTAGCCACAGAGTACCTAACGAAATTGGCAGAAGCGAGAGCAACACGAAAGAATGATGCTAGAATGACTGCCAAGTTCTTGTGGGAGTAGGTGATTTCATGATTCGGCTACCCCATCGAGCTAGTCAGTGAGACTAGGGTCCACATTTCATCAACGAAGTGATAGCGTATCTTCTATCCACCTTTCTAATTATCCATCGAAAATCCTTTCCATACTACTCTCAAGCAAACATCTAGGCGGAATCCATGAATAAGATTCTTGTAAACGTCCTGACCAAAGTAGTCTCTACTTCGCGCAACAACTAGGACAAGAAGCTGATGGCAACCTTGTGGGCTTATTGTACAGCTTATAAAATGACTATCGGGTAGACTCCCTTTAGATTGACCTACGAAACTGAAGCAATTCTCCCTATAGAGTTCTTCGTTCCTAGCTTGAGAATAGCACTTCAGAAACTATGGGAAGGAAAGGAGGCATGGATGCAACGCCTGGTTAAGCTGGAATGTCTCTCGGGAAACTCGTCTTCTAGCCACTCACACACTCATATGTGAGAAGGCACAACACAAGAGCTAGTTTGACAAGCATGTCAAAGCAGCGTGATTTTGAACAGGGAGACTTAGTACTCCTATACTCAGTTAAAGGGCATAAGCAAAAAATGAAGTTTAGAGGTCTTGGACTTTTCTGAGTTTGTACAATCAGCTGAACTGGCAATGTTGAGCTTGAGACTCTAGACGGTAAGGGCATAGGCCTCTTCAATGGAAGTCGTGTCAAGAAGTACTACCCTCCCATGCATCCTCTGCATGAGCCACCAATGTTAGAACCCCCTGTCAAAGTACAAGTAGCCACAATCACTGAAATGGATCATGAGAATGAGGAAGCCTTAGAACCTACATACCTATACATCACGGTCATCACTGCCAAGCAAATGCACGCTTTCAATGCCTTGATCAACGAGGGACCAGACTTCAATGTCTTAACCAATGATCATTGTACCCAATTAGGCAAACCACTACTACAGCCCACCAATGCCAAATTAAGCCCATATGGAGGCCACTCATATGCACTTCTCGACAAGTGCAAGGCTGCCATTTCTATCAAGTCTAAGACTATACCAATGATCTTCTACATGTTGCCGGACACTGAAGATGCGAGCACAGAATTGCTGCTAGGGCGAACCTTTAAGAAGCAAACTCACTACAATGTCAATTATGAATTGCAACATATCCACCTCGCCATAAGCAACGTTCACATTGTTATAGCCTTCAGCAAGGGTTGCGTGACCTCCTCAGAGTCCACCAGACCACTAGTAGAGATCTTAGCAGCCAAGTCTAAGGAGGGAGGTAGTGCTCAGCCACAACCACCACCCACCAAATATCTAGAATCGCCACGCTCAGAGTAGCAAAGGCTAAGGTCGAACAGCCTAGGCTTCAATGGAGGCCCAAACAACCGCAACTGCCGCCTAGGAGTCGACGCTCATCTCCTCATAACATTAGAAACTCTGAACCTAGGAGGCCAAGGCGCAATTACAGAAATCAATACATGATCAAGCCAAGATGGATCCCTAAAGCCCTCTTTCATGCGTAAGGCTACTATGAGGGAAATGCTTGGATATGGATCCCTGAGGCCCGCACAGCCGAAGGCACTACTCACACATCACCCTCAAGGTTAATCACACCAAGCCCCATAAAACCTCAAAGTCAGAAGTTGCATCGCTTCTAAGACCCATATCCATCAAGCTCATCCGCACATATACTCAAGAAAGTCGAACAAGCCTATCGACCCAAAACGACAAACATTGTCACATGACTCAACACCCAATAGAGCTGCTCACACCTCCCTGATTCATATCAAAGGAAACAGTCCGTCAAACGTCACTGCTACTACCCCAATCCTAATTCAAGAGGTCCAACTGCAATCTCAAGAACACCCACAATCGCAACTATTTGTTGTCAAAGTCTCTAGTTCTATCAAACCCCAACCGCCCATGAGCCTTCAAGCCCCTTAATGAGTAGAAATCATTCTTAACACTGGCTCCTGATCTAGCTAAGGACACAAAGGAGGATGTGGTTGATTGCATTAGATGACCCGATGCCACTTTCATGTCGTTAGCTTTGAGCTATGATCGCTTGGATTTAGGCCTACTGCAAGAACCCTTTGCAAATGAAGTTCGAACTATGTCTTGTTCTTGGGAAACATTTGAATTTGCATTCGCAAAAGCTCTAACTTTGCTGTTGAATTTCTCACCAGTGAGATATCCAAGGAGCAGGCCATCAAACAGTGCCTCATCAAATCCTATGTTAAAGGAACCACTTCTACCATTACTAACCAAGAAATCACAGAATTATCAAAACTTACTGCTACGGAATCCCTGTTCTTAAGGCATTGGTACACTCTTCGATTGCAATGGGAAGTTGAAGGATGCTGATTAATGACCAATGCTGAGTAGCGCCATGCAATCAAAATAGCGGAGTACAACCCCACTTACATCGTGCCAACCTCATATAGAGTGTTAACCACTCTTTATGGCCGACCCATGGAAGCGCACATCAAAGGACACCCCTACCTCAATTGCCTATTGACTGAGGAAGAGTTACATATTGCTAGCCGTGTCCATTCCGATGACTTCGTAATAGATGTTCTCACATACCTCACACAAGTTGGCATTCGACCCTTTGCTCTAGACTGTGAAGCTCAGTTAGAGTACAATCCCAATTTCTATACTTGGCTCCTACGCAGGTAAATCCTAGGAAGGATGCCCTTGACCTCCTAACTTTCAATCCTAGGAAGGATCCTTCTCAAGCTGGAAAGGGAGGGGGGGTAAGGTGAATCAAACCAAAACCAAGAAAAATTAAGCAAACGTATAAACATGTAAGAAACAAGTGAGGTAGGAAAAATAGCACGAGAACTTAAATTTTAAAAAAAATTATATTGGATTTTAATGCCTTCCTTCAATAAACACAAAGAGTCTTCCTTTTCCAGCAAATTATTATTTTGGAAGCACTAATAGCCACGGACGCCGAGTTAAGGTAGGATCCAAAGCACCAAAAAGTGGAGGCCTCAACCACTCCCATCCACACAACAATGATGCCACCAGCTAATTACGACAAGTAGGTCGTGGAGCTACTCTCACAATTGGACAAGGCTAAGGAGGAAAGGAAGATAGATGTGGCTAAGTTGGCAGTAGAAAAGGAATCGTTGGCTGCATTTCAGCTCGAAAAGACCCAAGTAATAGCCATGGAGCAAATGGAGATCTCTGATCTCAAACAAGAGCTGAAATCTAGGGATGACAGGGAAGAGGGCTGGAGGCACCAGCTGGAGAATGAAACATAGGAACTCGTGAAGATGCAAAGAGAATGCAGGCTCTTGATCGTGCAACTAGAAGAGTTGATTGCAAAAACCAATCACATCAAAAAGCTTGGCTGAGTTTACCGCCAGGGACGAGGAAAGAAAGCAGGAGTTAGAGCTGCAGCAGAAAGAGATTGACAAGCTGGACCAAGGAAAGAAAGAACAGGAAACCATGAGCAAAGAGCTAAAAGACCAGGAGTAGAAACTCGTGTCCCTGGTCCAGAGGCAAGGTGAAAGCATGGAAGATATGAAGAAGAGAGTGGAGGAATGGGCTGGGAAAAATGAAAGAAGGGTGAAGACACTGGCGCGGTGCCTGGCTCTAGTAGAGAAAGAGAAGATCCTTTCAGAGAGCAAAGAAGAAGCCACCTAGGTGGTCTTTAATACCCAACAAAAGGCCTTCCTAGATACACTGATGGACACCACCCGCCCTGACAAAGGAGAGTCATTGGAGGTGGTTAAGAAGAAACTCAGTATCGCACACAGAGCTTTGCATGCAGGGCTGCACATGCCACCCCAACCTGCGGAGGTTAAGTTGAGTCTGGATGATCAATAAAAGTACATGTTACTAGCCGGCCTAACCCCCTAGGAAATTGATGCGATAGGGTTTGACGAGGGAACACAACAAGGAGATGGGCAGGGGGATGAAGTTGAACTTCAATTTGATATGGGAAGGTTTAGAGAATAGGTGATCTCACAATCCGCCTCGCCGCATTCCCAAGAGCAACAACTGGTAGACAAGCTGTGCTCAAGGAAAGAAGGAAAAAATTAGTAGAAGAAACCAAAAAGAAGCTAAGGGCCAAGCCAATCGTGCAGCCATCTGTGCCCCTCCCACCATGCCTTGAAGGCATCCCCGCAAGATTCCACGCAGAACTGGTAGTTTGGGAGCGAAAGGAAAGAGAAAAAGAGCCATTCACTTTCAGCTTCCTCATGTCCAACAGCCTGCGGAGGGTCTTACCACTCAAGGTGATGGAGGAGGTGATTGGGATTGGTATAGCCGACTAAGACAAAAGTGGCGGGAAGAAAGAGAGAAGAACCCCACTCTTTAGGGAATTGAAGAAGCCGACTTTTGGCAAAATAAAGTTTTCGAAGTGCCGCATTCCGTGCAAGGTTATAGCTGCCAATCCCTATGGAGGAGGCGAGTGTGCGACATCAGCATGCTCGCCTGGATGGCTTTTTGCAACACCCTGCCCCACGAGAGGAACAACCCCATGTTTATGGCTTACCCTCATAGGGTAGGAGTGGATTTTGTTGCCCCCCTCCACGGGCGATATGATTTTTCCATTATCTACAACTCTAATGTTGTCTCTTTTAAACATGCCCTCATCTTCAACTCGGAAAGCTTGGATGACTCCATGACTTGCTTCCTTGTTGACTTCTCCTCTTTCCCTGATCCAGCTTTCATAACTACATGTAATTATCTTAGGCTTCTTAAATTATTACTTAAGCAAGACTCAACTCCGCAAGAACCTGGTTTGCCTCCCCTTTTCTTTGATCCTAGCGCCATCGACAGGTGTGCCATGGCACGCTTGATGATAAGGGCTAGCCTCCTCCCTTCTTTTTGCCTAGCTCTCCTGGAAGACATGAAAGACAGCCAACTCACCAGATGTAATCATCCCTTCCTCTCCACCACTTCACTCCACATTCACATTAATCTTAAAGGATACATGCAGAACTGCCAATTCTTGAGCAAATCCATCCAACCCCCTTCTCCACCTAATTCAGATGATGAGAATTAGGCACTGGCTATCATCCTACTAGTGTAATACTTACAAAGAAGAAGAAGAACAAGAAGAAGAAGAAGAAGAAGAAGAAAAAGAAAGAAAGAAAGAAAGAAGGAAGAAGAAGAAGAATAAGAATAAGCAAAAGAAGAAAATGAGAAGCATGAAAGGAAAAGCAAGAGGAACATCACTCAAGGACATGGAAAAAATGACTCACTTGAAGAAGCACTTAGCACCACATAAAACACGCTCATTGCACCTAGGGGTCCTCAAGTTAAGCATGCCTGGTGGCTTCGGTCGGCCGGCTATCCTCCTAATCCCCTAGCCCTTTTGCTTCCCCACTTCACGCCAGGGCCCATCAAGGGCAGGACATACGTAGGGAGGTAACACTTGCCTATGGTTAGACCTATCACCCTAAGCTACTTGCACCGCACCTCCTTGTACACGAATGGGGTCCTCAAGTGTGGAACGTCACCCAGGCTTGCCTGTGGTTACATCTACCTCCCCATTCCACTAGCACGAGCATGATGCACCACACAATAAGGAAGACACTCCCCTTAGGTAGCGCACCATACCTTCTCCTTTCAGGCATTACAAAAGGTGACAAACCACCAACTTTGGAGGCCCCCATCATCCAATTGGCATCCAATTAGCTTCTCCAATGGACATCATTACCAAGCCTCCACAAGCGCCCAAGCCCACATGTGGCCCTATCCTCACCAGAACAACTTGCTAACTGCCTACCATTCCCCAACAGCAGTCAGAAGTGCCATGGTATTGGCACCCATCTCAGGGGGGGTTAATGTTAACCCAAGTCAAGATGGCGGAAAAAGGAAGAAAAAAGGAAGGAAAAATTGGATAAAAGATGGAAAAAGAGCAAAGACATACAGCCTCTAAAGCTAAGCTGGGGCAAAAAGCGCAATTATAAATGAAAGACGCCTCAAAAAGCTCTAAATACTCTTGTAAAAGAGCTCCAGGCTCCCTCCTATGCCAAATATAAAATATTAGACAGGTGTAGGCTAGAGGCATAAGGATCGAAGAGGGAAATAGAGAAAGGACCTTGCCACAACGGCCGATCATGTAAAAAAAGGGATCAATGCCCATGGGAATTTAGGGTTTTTTATATAAAATCCAAAAAGTGAATGAGAGCTCATTCCTTGGTGTGTGACTAACAAGAGTTCTCTTCTTCTTCTCTTCTTCTCTTCTCCTTGCTTGTGTGTGCTCTTGAGAGAGAGACTGTGAGAGTGTGAGGGAGTGAGTGTGTGGCAGTGAGGGACTAAGCGGATGAAGCTCTTCACCATCTCCTCTTCTCTTCTTCTCTTCTCTTCTCTTCTATTTTCTCGTGCGTACAACTATGGTGGATGGAGCTTGGAGATGGAGGAAGCTTGAGGATGCTTGAGCTAGCATCTAAGATCGTGGAGCTACCGGTGTGTGCAAGAGAGGAGGAAACTCATTTCGGCATAAAGGTAAGCTCACTACACTCGTAGGATCGATGGCGCATCGGCTAGGTGAGAGATAGCCATTATAGCTTGCTTGGAATGCTTGAAACAATAAGCAGTCCATGGGTCTTGGCGGTTGAGCGAAAGCTCCCATAGATTGGAACTATGTCCTAACATTAATTTAATTAGAGTGCACTCCAAACTCATAAATTTCCATTAATTTAATATGTATTCTGTAGAATCACCCGCTATGGAACCACCCATGTGCACATTAAATTAATATGACACCCGAAAAGGACAGCCGTCCCCATCAACTTCTTGCACAAGTAATCCACCTTGTGTACGAGACCCGGTAAATAAATATAGTTTTACGGAATCCACCAGAAAATCTCATTGAATCCATCGTGAAATAAAAACCTCACGGAATCCACCGTGGAATATTCCTCCAAGCATCAAAACATCTACCTTTGGTGGAGTTTGCTTATAACACTGTCTTTCAATAAAAAATCAAGATGTTGCCATTTCAAGCCTTGTATGGGCAAGAATGTCGTACACCTCTAAACTTCTCAAATTCCACTCTCAAGATAGAGGCTTCTAAGGTTATGCTTGAAGAGATGGACCAACAAATCCAATTGATCCGACATGACATTCAACCTGCTCAAGACCAGCAAAAGTCCTATGCGGATCTTAAAAGACCCATAAGAACATTGAAGGAAGGTGACATGGTGTTTCTAAGGATAAGGCATAAAAAGAGCTCATTATCCTTGGGAAAATACAAAAAACTTAGTGGTACTGTGGACCATATGAAGTAATCAAAGTAATGGGAAGGCAAGCCTACAAGCTTAAATTGCCACCCCATCTCAAGTTTCACAATGTATTTCATGTAAGCCTATTGAAACCTTATGTACCAAACCCCAATCATGTGCCTAATGACAAACAAATAGTCATGCATGCCCAAGGAATTCTGAAAATGCAACCCGAGAAGATTCTAGATACAAGGGAGAAACCTCTAAGAAGCCAAATCCCAAGAGAACACCTAGTACGATGGAAAGATTATCCTTTTAAGAGGATGCCACTTGGGGATTGATGAGGCAACCCTTATGAAAGAATACCCCCTATTTCTCTTGAGATGAGGACATCTCGATTTCTCTAAGGAGGGAAGAATGTAATGTCCCCATTAATTAGTTTATTTTAATAACCAATGTATGTATACATTCCAAAAATTGATTTATGTTGAAAAAAATGGTAAAGATTGTACATTTGAAGATAATTGATGAGATATTATATGCCAATTCATGGAAGTAAGGCTTGGGAAACCCTCCCAAGGCAAGCTTATTAAAACTATGTTTGTAATATAGAATAACAACATGAACTAGCCTAATGGATAGTCACTTGGTAGTTAAGTGCACTTGGGTGATGACACTCTCGGGATGGTGACCTCCCGGGAAGCTCTTCCTACAACTAGTGAAAGCTTCTCGTGTGCAACCAATGGTGTCAATGTAGCCTTTGTAGCCCATTGCCAAGTATGCCAAGGTCTATGCTGCCTTGGTCACCACCTTAGGCACCACCCGCTTGACGATGCATCGCGCGGTGCTCACCTGTATATTCGTAAATGTTTATCTTCATGCTACAAAAATGGAGTCCCCTTCTCTGACATCATTGATGATGTCATCAAGAATGCTAAAAGAAAAAATTCTCTCTTTATTCCCCCCAAATCATCAAAAATGCGAAAATCAAGCATTCTCTCTTTACCCCCCTCCCCCCCCCCCCCTCGAGTACTATATAAACAAGGATAGAGTGCAGTCAAAGTCTCTCTCTCTCTCTCTCTCTCTCTCTCTCTCTCTCTCTCTCTCTCTCTCTCTCTCTCTCTCTCTCTCTCTCCACACCTATGTGAAAGTGCTGCTCAAATCCATCAAGCTTCTTCCATGGCTCCCAAGAGATGTCAAGATGCTGAAAAAGGTTATGCTTAGAGAGCTCCCCAATGTGAGAAAGTAGTCGTTGCTGCTGAGGGAACTCAAAACAAAGTTGAAGCACAAGTAGAAGTTACCCCCCCCCCCCCAATCCATTCAACCCGGAGGACTAGTTATTCTACAACAAACTGAGATTGCGGTCATACCCCATAATCACAATGGATGGCTAAAAAGAGATAATCAAGTTTAGTACATAAGAAAAGGATTACTTTTAAGCTATCTAAAACTTCCTAATTTTTCTATTGCTTTTTTGAATCTTACGATAAATTGAGGGATAAGTTAGTAATGTTAGAAAAGCCCATAGTATAAGTATGTTACATAGATTACGATTAGTTAGAATGTACTTAAACTTACAAAAACATGATAGTATTATCAATTACTTTTTAGGAAAGAATAAAAGATTTGATGAGGGGGATAGAATCTATGCATCACATACATTGACAAGTGTGTTAAAAGTGTTTTATGGATATGACTGCTTTTGGATTTGTGAATGATGAGTTATGTCTCTTATGATTGCGTGCTTGTAACAACCGGACGAGTTGTGGCTTGTGGTGGTTTGGGACGTTGGTGTACCCAACCCAATGCTCCCTAACACTCTACAGAGTGTGGAAAAACTCACCTATGGGTGGGGGTTCTATGCTCTCAAGGGAGATAGGTGTTTTTGGTTTTTGAAAACTCAAGCACCTAAGAGGACAAAGGGCTTAGTGATAAGTGCCACTGCTATGTAGGACAGCTTGTGAGGCTCAGGGAAGCTTAGAGGGGCTCCAAGGCAGTAAATTCCCTATTGATGACCACATATAGAGTGCAATCATATGTAGCCCAATCCTGAGGGATTGGAAAGTCCTATCCTAGGCTTGACAGTGTCTTTCTCCGAAAAGACAAATTTTGTACCACTCTGTAAAGTGATGGTTTTGCTTGTTATTATGAAATAAAGTATTTGATTTCCAAATTTTTTGTTATGTGCTAAAGATTGAGTTTAACAAACCTAATTTAACGGAGTAATAAAAGGAAGTTGTTTTTTATATGTCAAAATAGTGTGGTAGTATGCTTTGCTAATTAGAAAACAAAAGCAAACCCAATTGAGGAAAGTGGGAGGCCTCGATCATCCTAATGATCGAATGCCCATGGCTAGGTGGACCCGATAAGTTGGGTAGCTTTCCAACACTAGATAGAGGTGATTAAATCGTGACCCTCCCAATATCTGTAGGATAAGTTACTAGGTTTAACATTGTTTTAAGGGGCCAGAGGTGAGATTTTACCTTATGGGTAGGGGGATTGAGTTACACTCTCCCATGTCTCTCACTCTCTTTGGACCAAGTACAGTGTTAACCTCACTCCTGCCTTTGATTGATTACAAATTGGTCTTACTTAGGTGGGCGTTAGATTGCTATTAGAAGTGGATTGTCCACACTTCCCCTGTGAAGTAGAACTAAGATTCCCATGTTCAACTAAGTCCTAGGTTTCCCATGGGGAGACTGGATGGTGATGTGCATGGATATGAATTTTGGTCAACTACTAAGAGGACTCCTTTGGGTTTGCTGGAGGAGGTACCTCAGAGTTGAATATTATCATTAGGCTTGTTCTTTCCCTTCTTTCTAGCCATTTTATCCCATTAATGCAATGCAATCCTAGTAGACCTGTTGTTACAAAAATGGCTATAAATTTTGACCCCAATATCAGAATCAATATTTTTTTAATGGAAATCAAAGCTCACAAATATCTCTTCAGGATAAGCTACATCACTTTAAATTAGAATCAAAACAGAATATTTGGAAGATATTCTTTTATTGCTGTTTAAAACAGATCCACACCTTGTGAAAACACGATTTTAATGTATCCATCTCTCCCGAGCCAAAGATAATGTCTTCCAACCCTATGTACCCTATGTATGATATTTAGGAGTTGAATATAACCCTATGTACCCTATGCCTTCCAAAGATAATGTATTCCAACCCTATGTATCCTATGTATGACATTTAGGAGTTGAATACAACTTGCAATAACTAGTAGAGGTTCTAAAAATTCTCTGAATTACTCTATAATACTTATAACTAAGTAAAAAGCCTTCCAAGAGTGGTCCCAATTCACTATTTGAATATAATAACCTATGTAAGACCTATATTCAACCTAGAATGACCTATAACACCTATGAATAATTGAAAATTTAGCCAAATGAAAGCCCAAATACCTTATTTACAATGAATGCACCTAACCCCTACTTTAGAGAGTAAAATGATTGAAATTCTTCTTGTAGCAAACCAGTAATAACCAGTGTAGTCCATGTGGCTGAGCATTGTTGAAAGATAAGGCATCTGAACCCTATGTATGCAAGGGTGGATAAGGGTAGCTGGGTGTAAGTGAACTGGAGGGTAGGGGGAAACCCTAACCCTAGCCATCCAGAGGCTATCTAAACTTCCTAAAGGTCACTATCATTGTTGAGGAGAGTGTGCTAGTTGCTCACTAGTTGTACTTTTGAACAACTCACTTAGCAAGATCTTCTTCTTATACTTGAGCTCTCTCTCTCCCTCTTATGCACACTCTCATACTTCCACTCTAATAATTCAACATGGTATCAGAGCTATCTCTGATCCAAAAAGCTTGCTTTAGCTACATCCTAACCTAAGTGCACAAGAAGATCCCTTTCTTTCTTATTTACCTCCTTTCCACCATAGCCAACCTTTTCACCTGTGTGAGTGGAGGACCAAGGGTGGACAAAAGAAACCATAGATTGCTCTAATTCCTTCTAGATAATTTCTCCCT
The DNA here is from genome assembly GCF_053477565.2 of Lygodium microphyllum. NCBI lineage: Eukaryota > Viridiplantae > Streptophyta > Polypodiopsida > Schizaeales > Lygodiaceae > Lygodium > Lygodium microphyllum. The sequence continues at coordinate 59,561,520 of NC_141138.1, forward strand.
AGCTCACAGCACTCAACATGGCCGAAAAAATGCAGGCATTGGGCGATGGGAAGCATTGCTGATTTCTCAAAAAATGACACAGTCTGGGTAGCATGACAATTCAAGGTGGCCTAGCGTAATCAATAGAAGTGGTACAATGCCGGGTAGCTACCATGGGGCTTTGATAGCCCCCTAGTGGGCTATCCTCCCACAAGAGGGTTCCTCAAGTCTCTATCTACAGGGAGAGATCTTTTTCAAACCCTAGCTATGGGTTTCCTCGCAGCCATCGCTAAGAAGCTTCAAGCTCTTGTATTTTCATTTTTTTCACTCTAGGAATCAATAACTATGATTCTAATCACTAAATCATATTCTCTAAAGTGTGTTTCTGATCTAGGAGGAGTAGCTCCAACACACTCCGGGGACATCAATGAGCTTACCGAGAAGCCGACTCTCAATAGCAGTCCTTACTCAAGCATCTCACTAAGCTTGACATTAGTTTTTTAAACACTATTAATTAACCCTCTAATCACTATTCTTGGCAAGGTAAATACCTAAACATCTCAAATGGTCTTAACCTTGAGATGAGTGCTTCTTAGCAATGAAATGCATTTAATGTCATTAGTTGCTACTACCTTATGATGAAACAAGAATATGGATGTAATTGAAATCTCCTCGGACTCTTCTCCAAGTGTCAAAATTCTCAATCGACCTCGGACAACCAAATATTCATCTACTAAAACACAAGGTGGGGAGGAGCCAAAGGTCTAATCAAAGTTCACTTCATTGAAGCCTAGGAAGACAATAAAACCTAAACCAAGGGTTGTCCAAAGGAAAGGACCACCAAAATCTTATTTTGAGGTACTACACATGTATGATTTTCAACCCTTTTCATTCTTGCACTTTTAAGTCTACCTAGTTGTAAGGCTATGTTGCATATAAATACATCAATCATTTCTGTCAGTTACTTTGTACTTGGCCATTTGTAAAGGACTAGACACTACCATTTCCTAGGGCAATCAATAAGACCTTCCTATTATGGCCATGGATTATGCCACTGTTAGGCCTCAAATTCGTAAGTTTGATGGAAAAGACTTCCATATCTGGAAAATCTTGGTGGAGTACAAAATGATGGAACTAGGCTACTAGCCCTTCATCAAAGGGACCAAGGTTATTAATCCATCAAACCCACTTGATGCAGAAGATGATGAAAGAGCTCAAGCCATCATCATGCTTCATCTAGATGAGTCCCTAATTCATCATATTGGCCAAATCTCCACTGCCAAGGAGAAATGGGATGAGTTTAAAAAGCTCTATGGTGCTACAGGGAAGAACTTCAAAATTTTCCTAAATATCGATTTTTTTAGCTTGGAGTATAAACAAGAAGAAGACCAAGGAAAGTTCATTTCTCACATGAAGGGGCTCATGGCAGATCTACCCTTTGTTCAAGCACCAAATCATGATGAAGTTACCATTGCCATCCTCTTGAAGGTTGTAAAGAAGGTTTTTCCAACCCTTGTAACTACCCTCACCAATATCCCTAATCCAACTTTGGAAAGCACCATCCATTATTGCTTAGATGAGGAGACGAAGCCAAGGATCTACTTCAACAACCCATGAGCAACTCTTGGTTCATACAATCTCCACCAAATGCTTCATTTGCGATAAGAAGGGACATCTTGTCACAATAATTGTTGGAAAAAATATTCCAACAGAATGAAGTGCAACAAATGTAAGAAGACAAGGTATACTACCAATAAATGTCCTACCACCCTTGAACTACCCAAAGAATTGGAGGCTAACTTTGTCTTGAAAACATCTGAAGATAAAATTTTCTAAAAACTAAAAATCCTCTACTTATAAGCACTCTTTTAGCATGATTTATAAAGGCATCCCATTTTGTTTAAGGGGGGGCCTTAACATGCCTTGTAGCCCAATGCCACGCTGGCATTGGGGGGGTGTTGAAAGATAAGGCATGTGAACCCTATGTATTCAAGGGCGGATAAGGGTAGCTAGGTATAAATGAATTGGAGGCTAGGGGGAAACCCTAACCCTAGACATCCGAAGGCTATATAAATTTCCTAAAGGTCACTCTCATTGTTGAGGAGAGTGTACTAGTTGTACTTTTGAAAAACTCACTAAGCAAGATCTTCTTCTTGTACTTGAGCTTGCTCTCTCCCTCTTGTGCACACTCTCATGCTTCCACTATGATATTTCAACAATCAATGGATTCCTAAATAATGCTATCCAATTGATAACTTTATGTCTTCAAGAACTCTACTTGTAGTACTTGTAGTGAGGGATACAATGGTATGACAAGCTCCCTAGATGGGCTCCAAATCACCGAGAGGTGGGCAAATTTTTCCTCAGGTCAATTGGTTGCACCCCTTCAAGATCTTTAATAGCGGGGGAGGGTCACCTATCTATTGTCCCGCTATCTCCCTGACGCATCCACCTTTTTACTCGATGGGAATATCAATATGGGAGAAGCACTCTAATTAATCAATCAAGGATGAAATGCATAATTGAAATTTTATTTTAGCCTTCCATGATATGCATGATTGATCGATGAAAGATTGGAATGAAGAAATGAGTGTTGGCTGAGGGTCTTACCAATGCAATTGAGTGACTCACTAATTGCTAGTACTTACCCTTTACAATATTTCAAACTTGGGGAAAGAAAATCAGATAATCAAATTAGGGTTGAGTGACTCACTGATTGCTAGTACTTACCCTTTACAATATTTCAATCTTGGGCAAAGAAAATCAGACAATCAATTTAGGGTTGTGTATCAAGACATCATAAATGATATCCATGATGAAATAAGATTGAAATAAATGTTAAAATTCAATATAATAGGCTCTAATCAATGATTAATTCATAGAATTAATTGACCAACAATCTTCTATCAACAAGTGGGAAAGCTTAAAAGCAAGTGGATATTGAGAGATTTAAGAGATTAAGAAAGTGAAATACCTTGATCAAGCTTGAAAATCCATGAAGAATCAATGGCTTGGTCTTGCTTAAATACTTGAATGTTGAAGATTCAAGCTTCTTGAAGAAAAGCCCCAAAATAAATCTTCAATATGAGCTTTAAGAGGCTCAATATGTTGAAATATTTGAAATTCCTCTAATAGGAAAAAAGTCCCAGCAATCTAGACGCAGTCTCAATAGGAAAAAAGAGCCATAAGCAAAGGAAGAATAGGACAGAGGCGAAGGCCATGATTAAAATGGAGAGTGCTACAATACTACCCATAGGAAAGAAGGTCACAGATGTAGAGGCAGAGACATCCACTCCAAAGATTGCTAAGAAAGGGAGTGCTAAGGTAGGGGAGTACCCTAACCCAAAGCGCCAACTAAAAGACATAGAAAAATTTGAGTGGGTGAAGGAAGCCTAGAAGCACCTTAAGGATGATGAGCCCATCTTGGAGGACGAGATTCATGATCTATCAAGTGTAAGCACACCAACTTTTCCTCCACCAACAAAGTCGAGAGACACATATGCACCTCAAGTAGTACCACCTAGACAAAGTAGCTAAGACGCTACAGGCCAGCAAACCAGTCAAAGCCATTGGCCAAGGAGCATAGGACTAGGAGAAAAGCAAGCTGTTAGCAATCTTCTTACAATGCTAGTAACTACCCTAGTGACTCTAAGCGTAGGAGATTTGCTTAGACAACACCCAATTCTATGGCAAGAACTAAAGCACTAGGTAGAAGGATCAATAGAGAAGGCTTCAGCTAACCTACATGATCATGATGCGGTAACTTAGATACCTAGTCTAATGTTGTAGTCAATGCCCAAGTCATTACACGTGAATGCTTTTTGGGAGGGCACAGACATGCATGTAGTCCTATCAGTCCTAGCATTAGGAGATGCTACATGAAAAGGGATCCCGAACATGAGGGTAGGAGTTAGTGTGCTTAGCCATGCAGTACTCCAAGCTTGGGGTAACCCACCTATCAAGATTGCTAGATTTAATGTTACATTGGCCAATGCAATGAAGGTTAGGCCATTCCGAGTTTTGAAGGACTAGCCTTTGAATATTGTAGGTGTCCAGTTTTTTGTGAACTTCATTGTCATGAGTGGAGTATGACATCCTGCTAGGCCAACCCTGGAGGAATGCGTGAGTCATAAAGGACTAGGGAAATGGTCTGATCTTCTTAGATAATCAAACAGAAGCAGTAAGAGTGGAGATGGAAACTTGGAAGACCACTTCAATTGACTTGGATGCCATCTTTGCCATGATGACGGGCGATGCGTAAGTAAGAAACTCTTATGGGCCACTCACAAACCATATTCCTTGTCCAAAGGATAAGCGAGATTGGATGCATGTACTTGCTACAATCGGGAATACAAGCAAGCTGTAGAGAAAATGAAAGTGCCTAATAAGGAGCCTACAATGCCACTCTACATGATGGCTAGAAGCTCTTGTAGCCGATCTAAACCTGCCACATTCCATGTCCCTAGCAATAAATGAGAGCTCCACGAGATCTTAGAGCACCTAGCAAACAAGATAGCCAACAACTTATCTAGTAATCTCGAACCGCTCAAGGATCTCTTGGACAAACCCAAGTGCGGGTGGACCAAGGTTCATGACCTAAACTTGCTGTACAATGGCCTTATTCCAATGAAAAGGAAATGCAATGTCAAGACCTAGCTGACAATGAGTAGTCGGACGAGGAGTACGAAGATTGTTGTTTCTTTAGATGAGAGTGAAGGAGAGATTGATACGATAGATTATGGCACGGAAGGACATGTGATTGAATAGATAAGGGCAGACTCCAATCCGCAAAAGAAGAACATTTTTAGAATAGAGAGAGGAGTCATGCACGTGGATCAGTAAAGTGTCATGTCACTGTCAATACACAAGATTGTGTTTATGAGTCCAAGTCTCAATCTTGGAACCTAATTCACTTGTGTAACAATTTTTCCTAGTCAGGGTCAATGTCTTCATGAGTTTGTTTTTCCTCTTTCAACCTCCATAGCTTCCGCATCTGCCATGCTCTAGATCCCACGTATTTCACATTGAGGTCATTTTGAGTGCATTTTGTAAGCCATGGAAGGTTGCAAATGGATAAATGATAGCAAGATCTAGATTGGTTTTTAGATCAGCTCATATATTGATTGTTGGAAGCAAGGGGATTGCTTAAGCAAGGGGCCTGCTTGCAAGAAAGAAGCATAGGGGCAACTTGCCGAAGCTCAAGGGCTACTTGAAGTAGAGGGCTTATGTTTTTTAGCTCATATATTGATTGTTGGAAGCAAGGGGATTGCTTAAGGAAGGGGCCTACTTGCGAGAAAGAAGCATAGGGGCAACTTGCCGAAGCTCAAGGGCTACTTGAAGTAGAGGGCTTATGTTTGTCAGTAATAAAGAAGAGAAAGAGAAGATTACTCATGATCTATAGTGGCTGGTGGGCTAAAGCTCATAATTGAATTCTTGCAAGTCAGATGGGTCAACTAAAGTGGTGGAGGCCAAAAAACAAACTTGAATGTTGTCCCAGTAGGTCAACGGCCAATTCCTAATCCAGTGATTAGGCCAATGGGATGACAGATCGACGATCGCACAAATAGTATAGACAAATAGTTGTGGATGTCAATTTCCTTAAGAAGTATGCGAATTTGATAGGGAGGGGACTCATCATTGCTTGACCTTTTTTCAATGCCTATAGTTCCTTCTCTGCCTCCTAGGTTTTGAATATGAGTTCCTAGCCTTGCGAGGTCCTGATTGTGCACTTCTAGGCAGTGGCCCTTGATTTTTAGGCATCCATTTAAACTACGATGCATAGGCCTTATCTCTTATTTCTACAATTTTCTAACATTGAGGTTTGGTGGGTTGTGACAAGTCACAACCCCCCTCCTTAGACTTTCTAGTGAGTTTCTCTACCTATGGCTTGGTAGGCTTTGATGGAGCCACGCTGCCCTTGCTAAAAATCGTGTCTATACATAAGTTCAATGGCTAGATGAATGTGTTGTGACTGGTAGTCAACATTACAAAGTGTTTGCTTCTTAAGCGTAGATCCCAACAATGATTTTGTACATGCATTCTTTGCATTTGACAACACATAAAAGATCATTCGTATGCTTTTAAACTCGATAGACATTACAACCTTGCACTTTTCCAAAAGTGCATATGATCGACCCCCAAATGGGCTGAGTTTGGCGTTAGTGGGCTGCAATTGTGGTCTACCAATTTGAATCCAATGATCATGAGTCAAGATATTAAAATCAGCACCCTCATCGATCAATGCATCAAATGTATATGTTTGCTTGGCAATGACAATCATGCATAGATAAGCGGGAGCTATGGCTTCCTCATCTTCATCTTCAATTTCCATGATAGTGGCCACTCATACATTGACAAGGGACTCTAGCATTAGAGGCTCATGTAGTGGATGTGTGGATGGGCAGTACTTATTTATGTGAGTGCCATTGAAAAATACTATACCCATACCCTCTAGGGTTTCAAGTTCTACATTACCGATCAACTGATGGTGCGAACTCTAAAAGATCTTAGCCCTCGAAACTTCATCTTTTGTTTTTATGACCTTTGACCAAGTACAACAGTACTAAGTCTCCCTGTTCAAAATCTTGCTACTTGACATGCTTTTCAAACTAGCTCTTTTGTCGTGCCTTTTTGCGAATGAATACATGGGTGGCTAGAAGTCGAGTCTCTGATAAGTGTTCTAGCTTGATTGGGTGCTCCATCCATGCTTCCTTTCCATCCCATCTCTCTTGAAGAGCTATTCTCAAGCTAGGAATGAAGAACTCCACTCATAGAATTGCTTCAGTTTCATAGGTCAATCTTAAAGGAGTTTGTTCTACAACTGTTTTATAAGCTGTTCAATAGGCCCATAAGACTGTCATTAGTTTACTATCCTAGTCACTGCTTGAAATAGAGACTACTTTGGTAAGGACATTTACTAGAATCTTGTTTGTGGACTCAGCTTGGCCATTCTCTTGAGGGTACTAAGATGAGCATTTTTTATGGATGATTAAGAAGGTGGATAGGAGGTGAGCAATCACTTTATTGATGAAGTGTGTACCTTGATCACTACAGTTCAGTGGGGTAGTCAAATTATGAGATCACTTGATCCCATAGGAACTTAGCTATGGTTCTAGCATCACTTTTCCTCATGGCTCGTGCTTCCCCCTATTTTGTGAGATAATTAGTGGCAACAATGATGTACTTGGCCTATTGTTGGAAATTGCGAGGAAGACGAGAGATGAAAGGAAGAGAGGAGAGAAGAGAGATATGACACACTGGAAGTGGAACCCCAAAAGTGTGTCAACTGAGCACACAAGATAGGAATATATAAAGGGGACCTGGGGCGCTATATATAGACAGACTATATATAGCTTACAAGGGCGCTATATATAGACAAACTATATATAGCTAACACCCCCGCTCAAATAAAGGTCCCTTACTATGGATGAAAAAACCCTTGGGGGCTCAAGGGAAAAACCCATAGCTCTATATAGGCCTACCGTTATATTAATATTCAAAATATCAAATTACAAATTTGAACTTACAAGAGCCTATTCATAGGCATCAAAGGAGCTACATCACTCGTGAATTACAACATCAACGGAGAAAGAGCTACAAGAGTCTATTCATAGGCATCAAAGGAGCTACATCACTCGTGAATTACAACATCTCTACTTTCCCTTCTGACGTCCTGTCCTGGCTGCATCGTTTTGTGCCTCCCACCATGGCGCATGTCTTGGCTGCATTGTTTTGGGGTTCCACTTCCGGTGTCTCATATCTCTCTTCTCTCCTCTCTTCCTTTCGTCTCTCGTCTTCCTCGCAGTTTCCAACACCTATGAGTACTGTATATAGAGGTCTAACAATTAATGCGTAGCTCAACACAAACCGTCGATAGTACCCTGTATGGCCCACGTGTGGCCTAATGAGCACTAAAATCCCTTGTAATCAGCTGGAGGTGGTAGATCAGCGATGACCCTAACTTTTGAGAAGTCTATGGAAATGTCATTCTTTGGTATCATATGCCCTAAGATGCATCCATGCTTTACCCAGAATTGGCACTTCAAGGGGTTCAATGAGAGATGATACCATTGACATCATTCAATGACCACTTAGAGTTTTTTCTAGGTGTTCATTCCAATTAGAGTGAACACACAGATCATCAACAAATACTTCTAACTCTTTTCTAAGCGTGTCTTTATGGCACACATGAGCCTTTGGAATGTGGCTAGTGTGTTTGTCAACCCAAAGGGCATGACTATGTAGGCAAAGACCCCCACACAGTGGAAAATGCAGTCTTGTGCCCATTGTCAAGATGCACTTGCACGTGATTATACCTTGAGAAGCTATCCATAAAACTATAGGCCTCTTTACCAACTACTCGCTTAAGCATATGGTCCGTGTAGGATAGTGGGTAATTGTCTCTTTTGGTAGTAGTGTTGACTTTCTTGTAGCTAATGCACACTCTCATGTTTTCGTTTTTCTTTAGTACAACCACTATGGGCGAGACCCAATCTATGTGCTCAATCTTGTAAATGAATTCTACTCTCAACAATTTATCGATTTCTTCTTTGAGAGTGTGAGCATGCTTGGGATTCATATGCTATGGTCGCTACTTGACTAGCATTGCATCAGGCGTCATGGGTATATTGTGAGTCACTACACTCAGATCTACCCCTTTTAGCTCATTGAGGGACTAGCAAAGATGTCTATATACTCCTGCAAGAGAGCAATGAGACTGGCTTCCTCCTCCTTGGTCAAGTCATCGACTATAAAGACAAATTGAGGCGTTTCCCCTTCCTTAGCTAGATTAACCTCCTTGACTTTGGCTAGCCCTTCTATTGGTTCACTTACTTGCCCTTGTCATTTGGCTCTTAGCAAGATCACTATCATATCACCTTTCTTAAAATTTTTGAATCGTTTCAATAGGTCTTACAATTTTATTTTCTTCTCAGCTTATAGTTTCTTAGGCTGTTTCTTTCATTCTTCCTTCAACCTTCGGCGGCTTAAGTGGATTGGAAGGTCTCCCTTGGTACATCTAGTCTTAGGCAGTTGAGGTATCTCAGGTCTCCACCTTTGCTAGGGATGAATCTATCTTGAATAATGGTGTGGCACTCTCTTGAACTAAGCGTGCTTGCTCATAGTCAATTGCTCCCATATGCTCCAACCACGTGCAGTAGAATTTGATAGGGAATCGACACCTTGAAGAGGATGCCCCCTCAAGATTCAGTTGTAAGTGGTGTGCTAGCCAACATTTCCCTAGGAGTTGTCCGAATATCAAATGCGATATTTGTAGAAAGTCTGGCCATTTAGTTGCTGCCTATTGGAGTAAGATTATTTCTCTCCAACAAGGGAGTAAACTGCCATGTCCAGTTAACCATCATGCATAAGGGAGTAATCTCCATCAAGATGAGGGACCAAGACAAATATTGCAACGAGGACATGCTATTGTAGAGAAGTTGCCTAATGGTAGTGGAGTCAGCCTTATTGAGGCTATATCTGTCAATGACACTGAAACTTCTAATCTACAAGCTGTAACAAGAGATCAAAATATTAAAGAGGGTGACAAACGAACTGTAAAACCTGTCAAGGAAAACCCTAAGAAAGAGGCTAGGGGAAAGCAAGTTTTGAATCCCTGATATGGAAGGTGGACCTTTAAGGCATGTTGATTGTAAAGTTGATCTTGAGAAGGATAAGGGAATGTCAAGAAAGAAGGCAAAGGTTAAAAAGAGGCACTAAAGCCAGTCCAAAGACCAAAGGAGAGAATGATTTGACACAAGAAGAGAACTTTGGCTAACTACCATAACTTTGATCTAGCAAGTTCTCTTTGCAAAGTTAAACCTGACCTAAATCTCCTACAATTGATTAAACTTTCTCCAGGAGTACGCAAGGAATTCACGAAAATCCTACGTATTGGGTATATTGTAGAACCTTTGGGCATAGCATGAGTGGGAGAAGATTGGTTTGATCATGCTGAAAAGCATTGCCCTAGGGTTCCAACATACGTGGATGGAATATTAGTAGAGCATGCCATCGTGGACACTAGATCCTCTGTTAATATCATGAGTTCAAACTTGATGGAGAGGCTAGGTCTCAAAATTCAAAAAGACAGCTCCACACTTCTTAGGGTGGTGGATGACACTCTAAGACAACCAGAAGATTGCATCACTGAGCGTGGAATGCTATCTGAACTTTAGGGTGATAAGGTTTACAGGACATCCTAGCTATCGAGTTTTGCTAGGCAAGCCATGGATCTTACAAATGGACTGCCAAGTCAATATACCCATCGGTCGAGTGATTCTAAGTAGAGGTGATAGGTAGTCGTGTAATAGTGGATGCTTACCTTGAGTCTCCTCAGAGTGAGAGAGCTCCTTTATCCTCTACTAAACTAGAATTAGTAGATGATCCATCTGGTAGTGAGAGGTCATCAAGCAATGGATCTAAAGAAGGGTCCACTACAGAGGACATTTATCAGATAACATTGAATGATCCAATAGAGCCTCAATATCGAATAAGAGACACAAACGTAATTGAGTTGGACCTTGGTACGCCTGATGATTCATGGTAGCCAATTAAATTAGATTCCATGCTCAGTTTGGAAGAGAGAGAGGACTATGTGTCCCTGATTGAGGAGTTCTGTGACATCTTTGCTTAGGGGCATTCCCCCTAGTCTGGCTATGCATACTATTCCTGTAAAGGAAGGAACCCGCCCTGTACGTTAGAAAGTAAGGCGTATGCCTTTTGAACTAAGGGATGGGTTGTTTGAAGAGCTCCAAAAGTTGCGGAAAGTGGGTTTGATCTTCCCTGTTCAGCATAATGAATGGTGTTCGCCAGTCGTGATTAGAAAGAAGAAGAACAATAAAATCTATCTTTGTGTAGATTTTAGAGAGCTAAATAAGTAAACAGTCAAGGACTACTACCCGTTTTCCTTTATTGACCAAAATTTGGATCAATTAGCAGGTAGGGAAATATATTCGTTCATGGATTGCTTTGCAGGGTATAATCAAATGATAATTGTTGAGTAAAACAAGCTTTAAATGATATTTATTATTATCTTTGGTACCTTTGCATACCATGTGATGGCATTTGGTTTATGTAATGCACCTGGTTCGTGGCAAAGAACAACTGATAAGACCTTTGGTGACATCTCCCCAGAGGAGTTGAAAGTATTCATTGATGACCTGGGGGCAGGCACCACAAGGGAAAGGAAGCCGACTATTTTGCAGAAGTGATATGAGCATTGCAGACAATTCTGCATAGCTCTTAACCCATGAAAGTGCGTCTTTGGAGTCCCTTATGGGATATTGTTAGGCCATGTGGTTAGTTTAGTAGGGATTGCGATTGACCCTAAAAAGATCAAGATCATAGCCGCCATGAGTCCACCACGTACTCCAAAGGAAGTACATAGCTTTTTGTCATCGATAGGATATTATTTGAGGTTTATCAACGCCTTGGCAGAAAGAGCGTTGCCACTGATGAACCTATTGTCCTTCAACTATCAGTTTACATGGAGTGATTCTTGCAAAGTATCTTTTGATGATGTGAAGCAAGAGCTCACCAAAGCACTTGTTTTAAAAGCACCTAAAAGGGGCGAAGTGTTCTATATATTTTCAATAGCCACTACGTATAGTATCAACTGCTGCTTATTCCAAATTTGGGAGGAAAAGTGGTACAATCCGATAGCTTTTGCTAGTCGGAAGTTGGGCATATCCAAATTTAACTATACCTATATGGAGAAGTTGTACCTTGCGATGGTATTTGTGACCAAAAAGTTCAGGCACTACATTCTCTATGAGAATGTGGTTTTTTATATGAAGCCGGAAGAGCTTCGATTGTTGCTAAACAAGTTACAGCTGCCGGATCGTTTAGCAAAGTGGTTAATCCCTTTGCAGGAGTTTGATTATGAGATTAAGAGCAAGCCACCAAAGCCACAGGGCTTTGTGGAATGTCTTGTGGATTTCGGAGAGCCCAAAGAGGTCGTGACTAAAGGAAGTGACATGGAAGCATAGTTTAAGATTGATACGGCGTCTATTCTCTCTTGGTATGCTGCTATAACGCACTATTTATCTATAGGAGAGACTGGAGCTACTTTATCCAAATCAGAGAAGAGGAAAATTAAACAAGAAGCATTGAAATTTTCCTTGATTGCTAGAACAGTATATTGGCAAGGTGTGGATGATATCTATCGCAGATGTGTGATGCCTAACGAGGTTCCATTTATCTTGGAGGAGTTCCATGACTCTGGCAATGAACAACTCTTTGGATAGACATTTGGAAGTAGGCTTCCCTGACATGAACCTATCTTACAGAAACTAGCAAAGTTGTTTCCATACCGGGGAGGATATGTGAGCTACAGAAACCCCAAAACTAGTAATAACTTTGCTGGAGACCAAAGGGGTAGAGGTTTCCTTCTGCAAGAGAGAAAGGATCTCCTCAACTGTCAATAATTGATTTCCACTAGGGGCAAAAGACGCTGAAAGAGGCAAACACAACGCATCAGTGATATTAGCTGTGGATAAGCAAAAGCATCAGTTATAAACCAAGCTATATTGGTTCTTATACGACGTCAGGAAGGAGTAGCAAATCATGTTGTCCACCACTGGTGGAAACTTTAGAGACACAAAAGGACAAAGACCAGCATGGCAAATGTAATCCACCTCTAGGAGAAGAGCATAGTCATGCACCGACAACGACACATGCTGGATGACAATAGGAGGAATAGAGGTAGATGCCATTTAGACTACACAAGATACCCACACACACAACCAAGGAAAAAAATGAAAAATTTCCTACAAAACATAGACATGAGAAGAATATCAAAACAAACGACAGACGACCAAACCAGATTGGACTAGACTGCCCCAAACAATCCACATCCTATGTAAAATATTTTACATGACCTACACACTCATGCGACCGAAAGCTTCATGCAGATAAATAGGCACCTTGATCCCGCATAATCAAGCAATCAAAAATAAAAAAACTCAAGCACACCGTACCCCAGACAATGACCAGACTCAAACAGAATACAAGACTTGGACCGATAGAATAAAGACAGATGAATAAGACCAACATCTCAGACTTAACAAATCCCACTCCCCATAAGCGCATTGTGTAAACTATGGTGCAATGAACGTGGATGGGTGAACACTATCGAGTTCATTTTAGCCATGTACAAATTAGATTGTAGTTCATTATTAATTAACCATTCATGCATAGTGAGTCGATTCCACAATCCCAACCCCTACTTAGATTGACTTGACTGACTGGGGGTCTCTAACAATGCGATTCATTATTACAACTTACGTGATCTATGGCGCAAAGCACATGCATGCGTGATGGCAGGAGTTCATTTTAATTACAAATTAATTGTGTCTGTAGCGCATGTGCGTGTGCACTATGATTTGTTTTAGAAAATTATGTGGGTTATTGTCCCATGTGCTCGTGCAATAGCGGGAGTTCATTTTACAATAAATGATGGGGTTCTTTTTAAATTAAAAATTAATGAAGTTCATTCTGTTTATTTGGCGGGTGCAACTGTTGGTTGATTTTATTACAATTACATGTGTGTTACGGTGCATATGGGAGAGGGAAAAAGAAAGAACCTGGTGGTGTGTGAATACTTGCAAGGTCTGAAGCACAAGTCCTCGTCCATGCAAGTCGGAAAACAACTCCACGAATGACCACAGTAGGCGACTAGATAACAGTCAACCTCGTGATAGAGACGGAAAAAACAAAATGCGAATACCATGATACACAAAAACAAAAGAGCGGGACATATGGAAAATGGATGCAACATGTTACATGTTGATTGAATATATTAGCGAGTGATGTGTCTGTAAGGCTTATGATTTTGTTTTCATTTTATGTGAGTTTTTTTGTTTTTGTTCTTGTTTTGTTTCCTTTTTTTCTTTCTCTTTGGATTTCGTATTATGGATGGTGGTAGGCATCTTGGGGAAGGGGGATTAGAGAACATCTTAATGAGTCCTATGTTATGATTTTCTGATCCATTTATTTGTCTGTTTTTGTTTTGTTTTGGTTTGGTTTTTGAATTTTTATTAATTTTTTAGTGTAGGAGGATTTGGATTTTTTTTTGGTTTTTTTTTGTGATGTGTGGAGATTTATGTATGTTGGTTGGTCTTAAATTGAATTTGGTTGTTGGTATTGTTGTGTGTTGGTTGTGTTTTATTTTGTTTGGTTTGAAGTGATTTTGTTGTTTGTTTTTTTTGGCAACTGGTAATTTATAAAAAACCCAAATAGAAATGCCAAAAAATCTTAAATATTGAAAGGAATTTTTGACAATTTTTTGGAATTTAAACATCAAATTTTCACAAATTGTCACAAATTTTAAAGCATTTAAATGGATTGTTCCAAATATTTAAATGCCCACAAGGATTTTTAAAATTTTTTATAGGTTTACATTGAGGAAAAATCATGCACAAATTTTTTGAGTTTTTTTGGAATTTTTTTTATTTTTTAAGTATTTTTTGAATTTAATGAATTTTTATTGAATTTTCAATTTGTTCCATTTTTTAAAATGAGTTTTCAGGTGTTCTATTTATTAAAGGTGGGACAATGAGGTACCCGGCAGTAGCTGTAGATGAATGATAGCTCCGCAGCACGATCAAAACAAGACGCGTGTCCTCGCGTGTGAACGAGCACTGGAATAGCACACGTACGAATGATCCACGAACAACACGCATGTGTGGTACGTGACCAGCAATGTCCAGCACCTAGAAAATCGGCCACGAGCCGCCGGCGCATGCAAACAGCAATAAAAGAAACCCGTACGCGTAGAAGAAGGCCGATGGGACATGGGACCTATGAGGGAGTGTGGTGTGGAGGGGGGAAGGGGTGCCTGTGGAATCTGGAGGCAGGGTGGGGGTTTAATGGGAATGGGGGGTTAGAGATGAATGGGAGGGGATGGGCCGGCAGGGAGGCAGGGTGGAAAAAAGGAAGGTGGACAGGGGGTTAGAAAAGGGGGGGGACAAAAATAGGAGCAAGGACCAAATATGGGGGGTGGGGCCAAAAATAGGGGGTAGGGCCAAAAATGGGGGTGGGGGGGGATTAACGGGCGGCGGGTTGGGGGAAGCATTGGTGGGGGGGAGGTTGATAGGGGAGGAAGAGGAGGGAGGGGTGGAGAAGGAGGAGGAGTGGGAAGAGGAGATGGGGAGAAGAAGGAAGAGGAAGGAAGGAGGAGAAACATGAGGAAGAAAAATAAGAAGAAGAAGAAGAAGAAGAAGAACAGGAGGAAGCGAAAGATCGGGGAGAGAGAAAGAGAGGGAGAGAGAGAAAGAAGTAGAGAAAGAGAGAGGAAGAGAGAGGAGAAGGGGAGGGGGGAAACCGTCCGGGGGTCGGGGTATTTTGAAATTGGTTTTTTTAGTAATCAAATAAATAATAATTAATTAAAAATAAAGAGAAAAATGAAAAAACCCCCCTCTTTCCATAAGCGAGGTAAAAAATTTGGCAGTGGTGAGAAGCAATGGGGGCCGGGATGGCGATGAGGAAGGTGTGGATGCCACGGGGGTGTCGTGAGGCGCGTAAAAGCAAAAACATGTGCGAGGTGAGGCACGCAGGAACACGACAAAATAAAGAAAATTTAATAAAATGCAAACCGTGAGCCGGAATGCAATGCAGTAAAAAGAAAAATGGTGCTGAAAGTTGAGGGAAAGACAACGAAAAAGGGCAACGGGGTGTCCAGGAACAAGTCAAGGCGTTCACATGGGGAAAACACAAAAATCAGGCCCAAAAATGCAGACAACAATTAATATCAAAAAATTTGTTCGCTGAAATGAAACGCGAGAAAAATGAAAATTGTGAGAAAAGTCATGCCAAAGAGGCCTATCATGTCAGAACACAGTTTCGACAGAGATCAGACTCGTTCACATTAAAAAAACCCCAAAATTTGTACCCAAAAAGAGATTCGAAAATTAATATTGAAGGATCTGAGCATCGAAACGAAGGGAAGTAAAAAGGAAAAATGTCCAAACACATATAATCCTCAAGTTTGTCATATAAAATGTGAGTTCGGATGGGGTTAGGAGGTGTTCACATGAAAAAATAATAAAATAGAGCTAAAAATACAAATAAAATTTAATAACAAAAAATCTAGAGGTCAAAACAAGGTGAAGAAAAAAGGAGAATTGTGTAGGAAGGATGACTGGACAAGTCTATATTGTCAAAATTGATGTCTGAAGAGAATAGGACAAGTTCACATGAAAAAATGGTAAAAACGTACGTGAAAAATGCACGAAACCACGCAAAAATGAATAATGGACAAACTGTACGTCAGAATGACGTATGATTAAAAGAAATAATATCTAGGGGAAGGCATAGGACAGGGCTAGTATGTTAGATCACTGTTCTAAAGCGATAAGGGCGCATTCGCATGGAAATACATCCAAGGGTGTGGGAAAAGCTTCAAAAATTAATAACGTAGAAACAGTAAGCCGGAACATGGGGATGTAAAAAGGAAAAGTGTGTCATTCAAAGGGACAAACAGGGCTATAAAGTTGGATCGGGAGTTGGTGAACATAGGGGCGGATGCATAGAGCAGGGAAAAAATGGCATAATAAAAGCAACCGCAAGGGAAACTACCTCGACGACAAGGGTTACGAGGGTGGGTGGGTGAGGAAGGGACCCCATCAGAGAAGAACTAGTACATGGTAGACACGCATGATTGGGTAATGACATATGCAGGGGGTATGCACATTAGACGAGAAGGGACACGTCCCCACAGACCTTACCGGTTAGGGTAGATTGATTGATATGGCCACAGACTTTTCAACCGACTAGATGCAAGCATCCCCACACTTAAGACATAACATGCACTTGCAAACAAAAAGGTAGGGTTAGGAACACTTGGCCTATTTCATAGATGATTGAACGGAACTGTTGTTGTTGATGCAAAAAGATCAAAGCCGTTGTCGGGCGGCAAGAGGGACCAGGGCATGCCACAGAACACATCCAGTGCCAGGCACTGGGAGCAACCTCCACACCAATAGGATATCCCAAGTGTCTGGTTATATTGCCCCTTGGGATCACAATTCTATTCCATCCCAAGGCCTGCAGATCATTCTCCATACAGGAGAAAAGGGTGGATTTCTCAGTATTAATATGAACACCTAATGCCAAAGCAAAAAGATTCCAGGCACCATTGGCCGATTGACATTCATACGATCTGCCTTAAGGAACATAAAGAAATCAACTGCCAAAGATTGACCCACCAGTTGACCACCGCCAGGAAGAGATAAGATGCCCATTGCTCAATGAATAAGCATGAAATCCCATAACTCACGGCCGGTTTAGAACTGAACAAGGGTAAAGTGATTTGGAAGGAGTATGCCAGTGTGCACAATTGATGGTGCATTCATGCGTTCCACCCATCTGGCATAGGTGCAAGGAGGAAGGCCAAGGAGCCTTGCAGTGCAGTGCATAGAATAGGGTGACATTTCCTATGGATGGCAGAGACCCGTTCTGGGTGTACATAGGGAAATAGAAATGTACTTGACTCCAATTGTCGTAATGTCCCTCATCCTCACCTCTCAAAATTGATTGAGGAGAAACACCAGTCACACTCAACCCACCCTCTGCCTCACGCTCTGTTGAAAGATACAAAGGGCAGCCCATTCTTGAGACCCATTAATGTAATCCTCACATCCACTTGTGCAAAGGTTGTATTCCTTGTGGGCATTTGATGGTGCAACTATGCATCCCACCCGCTGCTGACATACTGTGTGAGAAGGAAGGCCAGGGAGCCTTATAGTGTAGTGCACAGGAACAGATTGTACTTTGTGCATTGAGAGGCCCAACCCATGCGTACAACACTCCATTCACACATCACACCTCTCAGTTTAATTGAAGGGAAAGGACTGGTCACTCACCCCACCCTCTGTCTCATGCTCTATTGAAAGATACAGAGGGCAGACCATACTCACATCTCCATCATGTTAGAATGAAATCTCACATCACTCAGGGGGTTGTCGATGAAGATCGCTTCCTCTGTTGATGAAGAGGCATACCTAGGGAGGTAGCCAATAGATTGGAACTTGATTTTATCTAGAGACCATGTCGTCTTTGGAAAAGATAGTCTGTTTTAGGGAATCAGTCCTTTGAATGAGACTGTTGATCTACCGCACCAAGGGAGCTGGCTCTGGAAAGTTGCGTCTGAAAAGGTTCGGCTAGTGATTCAACTGTTCTGGACTGCGGGGTGTTGCCACCTTTTCCACAGCCAGCTTCCTGTCCAAGGGTGATTACTGCCTTGTCTTGAAACGAGGCATGCTATGACAGGGATTTGCTTACTTTTCTCCCATAGTAGTTTGTTTTTTTTTCTTTTTTTTCTTTTTTAAAAAAATAAAGAGATTTGTAGAAATACATGTAGTAGGACCATCCTCATCACCACTGCTAGATTAGACGAGAGGAGAACAGAGTAAGGATCAGAGGTGTCGGGAAGGGGCTAGCAAAACAAGACCGCCTCATGAGGAAGATCATAAGGGCTATTAGAAGCACAAGGAGAAGAACAGTATGATGCCCATAAGGGAAAGGGTGCATCAGCTATGATTGTTAGGATCCCTAGGGAGGGAAGTACGTCTTTAGGCGATAGCCATTGATAAGAAAGGGATCATCAGAAGCATCAACGGCCTGCACTTGGACAGAGCCATTAGGATTGACAGCAAGTACCTTATAGGGACCCATCCAACGTTGATGAAGCTTGCCACAAAACTTCCCAAATCGAGAATCATAGGCCAATACAAGATCACCTTCTTTGAACTCCTTATGCTTGATGAAGTTGTCATGATAGGCCTTGCGTCGCACTTGAGTGGTTTCCATGCACTGTAGGGCCATCCGCTGAATCTCATCCAAACATTCCAAATGCAACAGGTGGTGCTGGAGGGACTCATCATCTCCGAGGCATTCTTTAACTGCCACTCACAAAGAGGGCAACTCCAGCTCAACAAGGAAGACGGCTTCTGTGCCATACACCAACTAGAAAGGAGTTTGTCCTGTAACTATCTTATAAGAGGTTATGTATAACCAAAGGGCCTCTATAAGTCAATCATCCCAATCGTGACGATGTGCGGCAATCGTCCTTGTTAGGATCGAGCAAAGGATGTGATTGATGACTTCAACTTGGTCGTTAGCTCTAGGGTAATAGAGGGTGGACTTGCAATGGCAGATCTTATAGAGTTCCTTAAACTCTTCCATGATCCTGTTAAGGAAATGAGTACCTCGGTCACTTACGAGCTCTAGGGGACTACCAAAATGGGTGATATGTTTTCATATATGAACAGGGCTACGCTGTTACCATCATCCCACTTCAGAGCTTTAGCTTCACACCACTTTGTGACATAATCCGTACATACCAGGATGTATCTGTTCTGCTTCCGTCTAGTAGGCCCCACGAAATCAATTCCCCACTTCTTGAATGACTTCAGGGAAAGGATAGGTTGTAGTGGCATGGCACTTGTTTTGGTGGGTTTTTCCATTCGCTAACAAGCATCGCATCTCTTGCAGTAGTCATAGGCATCCTTGTGGAGAGTCAACCACCAGTATCCTGCGAGAGCAGAGCATTTTTGGATGTCGCTTCTCCTGCAAAGTGTCCACCACAAAATTCTTCATGGCATGCTTTCAATACTATGCCGATTTTGTCTCCTGCAACACATCTTCGCAACACTTCATCTTTGCCTCTCTTGTACAATGCACCGCTTAGCAAGGTGTAGGGGGATGATTCCAAAAAAAGCTTCTTCTTGTCATAGCTCGAGATGCTAAGGGAATACTGTTGGGTTGCTAAGAGGTTGGCTATGTCTGCATAGCATAGGGTAATTGTTTCAACTAGAAACAAGGAAGCATCAGGAAGGTATGGATCATCTTGCTCTTCTTCTGTAGTTTGAGGAATCTGTGATAGATGATCGACTAGGACATGGGAACTGGAGGGCTTAGTGACCACTTCAAAATCTAACTCTTGGAACATGAGAAAACATCTCATCATTTCATCATTTAATATCTTCTTTGTTCATGAGGAAGGACAAGGCTTCATGGTCCACGTAGAACTTGAAATGCGTTGACAGTAGATAGTGTCAAAAATTCTCCAGTGCAAACACCATTCCCAAGCACTCAAGCTCTATCGCTGTATAGTTCCGCTCTCAGTCGGTTACTTTCAGACTTGCATAATAGATTGGTTGATCTAATTTACAAGGGCCCTTTTGACATACGACAGCACCTATCCCTTCAACTGATGCATTTGTGTGCACATGGAACTCCTTCATCCAATCAAGAGGCTACAAGATAGGTGCTTTGATGAGGCACTATGTTAAGGTATTAAAGGCTTCTTCACAGTCATCAGTTCAAAGAAAATCCGCATCTTTCCTTAGGAGCTTGTGGAGAGGGGCTTCTTGGGTTACAAAATGTGTAATAAATCTTCTGTAATAGCCCACATGGCCAAGAAATCCTCTCAACTGCTTAAGATTTGTTGGTGTTGTCAATGCGGCAATCTTCTCAATCTTCACTGGGTATGTTGCAATCCCTTGTGCAGAGACAATATGGCCTAGAAGAACTCTTGATGAGATGCCAAATACACATTTGTCAGGGTTGAGAGAGATCCCATACTCTCGGCATCTGTCAAAACATTGCTCTAGGTGTCCCCAATGCTCACAGATTAGGCTATAGACACAGAAGTCATCGAGATACACCTCAATGAAATCATGAAGATGGTTTTGGAAGTAGCCATCATTACTCGTTGAAAGGTAGCAGGAGCATTACAAAGCCCAAAGACATCACTTTGTAAGCATAGGTTCCCCATTCTATTGTGAAGGTTATTTTGGATTGGTCCTCTTATGCGATTTGGACTTGGTTATATCCGATGAATCCATCCAAGAGGGAAGAGAGCTCGTGGCCTGCCAGTGTGTCCAACAGTTGGTTTGTGAAAGGGATAGTGAAATGATCCTTCTTCGTCTTCAAGTTGAGCTTTTGAAAGTCAACACATATTTGAAGTTTCCCATTCTTCTTGGGTACAACCACAATGGGCGAAACCCATTCACTGTTAGCCATGGGATAAATGAACTCTGCTTCAAGGAGCTTCAATAATTTAGCCTTCACTAGAGTAGATCAATGTGGTGTTGGCATACTGTGGGATCAATCTCCTTTAGATCTTTATACGACCAAGCAAACACGTCTAAGTTTTCCTTTACTAGGTCTCACAAACTACTAGTTCTTCTTCTAGAAGATTTAGGCCCACTTTCAGGTGATGTTCAATATCGTCAGCATCCAGGAAAACCAATTGCCTTTCACCTTTCACTTCACGGATAAATATTCCATGGATTGCTTCTAGGTAGAGATCCGACTCCTTCAAGGGAGTGGTGTCATCTTCTGATGATGTACCAGAACTAATGTTGTCTTTTAATGGAGGCTTAGCTTGCTCTTTGGGAGGCTAAAAGGGTATCATTGAGGTTTTGAGTTTACGTTGGGGATGAGTTACTTCTTGGCTCAAGAATTTGTCTTCTGAAGATGCATCCAAGAATATCACATAACATGGACCTTCTATAAGCCGTGGCTCTGATGACTCTGGCTTGTGTTGACAAGGGGCATCATCATTATCTTTTCTCCAGAATGAATGGTTAGGGTGATAGGAGCCACTGGTGAACTTAATTTTTATACCTTTGATCTATTGCTTATGCTGATTGTGCATACTTTGTGGTCCATTGGCCAGCCCAAATGGATCCATGGTCATTCCATCCAACACTCCGAGATCCTCAGCCTCTGAGGTCTCTATAGGGACATCAACAAGATGGTCCACTATCAGAGGAACTTCTTCATCTGCACTTCCATAACTTGCTTCTTTTTCTTCCTCATCATTTTCATCCTCTTCCTTTGGAGGCTCTATCTTTGCTTCTATAGAGGCTCTGTAGGAGAAGAATAGGTCCTTCGTCTATGTGTATGCTTCTGCTTTTACATCTGTCTCTGGCTTTGTCCCTGTCTCTGTCTCTACTTCTATCTCTGTGAGTGCCATGTAATAGGGAGAACAATACATCCATGCTTCTATTTCACTGTCAAAGGTGATTTCAAAAGTCAATTGGGATTAAGGTAGGAGGTATTCTCCCATGGACGAAGACTTTGCTTCTCTCGATAGTTGGCTTATAGCTGCTAGGGACTGTGCCTTTGTTTTCTTGGGAAATATCTGTTTAACAACCTATTCTCCTATACCATCTATTACTTCATTGGAGGAGTCTCTTATGACTTCGATGGACGTAGATCCATTACCTTTTGGCAATCCATGCAATTTCAACACCACTTTATTGGGTCCTCTTCTTATGGTTAGGGTGCCTTTGAACCAGTCTATCATCCTGGCTCTTGCTTTGAAAAGCCAAGGTCTTCCCAGCAGCAGAGGGTACAAGGTCCCATAAGATTTTGGTTTGGCCACTAAATACATCAGCCAATAGTCTCTTTCTACAAGGGTTGTTTTTACGTATGGGAGGATGCCCAATAGTTTAATTCTACTTTGGCTTGCCAGTCTAATAAGCCACTTTGTAGGTTGAATTCCTTGCAAACCTAGATCCTTCATTGTCACATCTATCATTATGTTTACTGATGAGCCTCCATCAATCAATGCATCTGAAATAAAGCATCCTTCTATCCATACAATAATCTCCAGAGTTCCAGGATCTAGGAAGGTGTTAGCCACATCCAATTCCTTCACAAGGTCTGAGGCTTTGTTGGACTTTGTTGTTAATGGGGGAGCAATCCTTAGGCCAGGTCTTCTTGTTAAGATGCTTTTAAATCATTTTTAGCAACTAGGAGACAACATCAGCAGCTGTCGGAACGTTAGGTTTGGTTTAAAGGTGTCTAGATCTTTGACCAAATCATACTCTTTAATAGGATTCACAGGCTTTTTTGATCGACTGGGAAATGGAGCCATGCCCACTTTTATCTTCCCTTTTTCTTCCAGGAGTGGCAACATCTACGCTTCTTCCTCATGACGAGTGGCAACATCTACACTTCTTCCTCATGAGGAGGTACTTCCACATCCTCCATTTCCTAGACCTTTGGTCCTGTCTTTGCAACTATCTCTGTAGCTCTCTATGGCTCTATAGTGCTGTGTACTACGTTATTTTGGATTGCCTTGTTCTATTTTTCCTAAGGAAGGTTGAACTTCATAGTCTTGGCAAACGGAACATTCTCTTTTAGAACTACAGGTTCTACTTTCTTTGCTCGCATTAGTTCGGCCACTTCCAATTGCACCAAATTGGAAGCAAGTTCTTGGGTCTTTTGTTGGGTATCAGAAGTAGATTTCACAGGGGCTGAACTTGGATAATTTTTTGCATTATGGCCTTCTCCTTTGCATCGACTACATAAGGGCTTGTAATCCACAGATCTTCTAGGGTTTGGAAAATTTGGTGAGATATGACATTTTTCTCCACATCTATAACATTTCACCTCTAATCTCTGACCACCACCAAACTGCCATCCTCTATAACTTTGAGAGGGAAACCTCCTTGCACCAAAATTAGGATCAAACTCCCTAGGCTTTGGTCCAATGTCCTGCGTTGTCATTTTGGATTCTAGTAAGTTGAATCTTGCATTTTCATCTTTTTGTCTTCGTTCGTGCATCTCTTTCAGAGAGTAGATATCCTCTATATGGTTCTTCCTCAAACAGTATGAACAAAAGGCTCCGGGAATGGTTGGTTTTCGGGTACATTTAGTGGCTAAATGTCCCGCTTGATGGCACTTTCCCCACCATGTATTAGAATGCATCACATCTCTCCTACCTCCTACAAGAGTGCATATATTGGTGGTATTCACCTTCAACATCTATAGCTGCTCTGTAATTACATCCATAAGCTCTTTCTTGATACTTACGACTGAATTGGACAGGTAGTCCTTCAAATTTTCACCTCTTGGGATACTTGTAGTAGGGCTTTGTGAAGGTTCTATAATTACTGCATACACAGGTTGGGTAGATCCAAGAGGTCCTCTATTTTGACTTTGATTCAGAGCTCCTATTGAGACTTGGGGTTATGATGTTTGGAAACTTCTCAATGAATGCCAAATCTTCCATGGATGGTCATCCTCTCTATTTCTACTCTTCAGTTTGTTCCCAAACAATTTGCCACCAAGATGCACATCTCTGTTGCTTCAACAGGAAGAGAAAATAGTCCACCACATAGAGCCTATATCATGATGGTAATATGTTTCCGCCATTGTGGGATGAAATTCTTATGGAAAGTAGCTTTGGTAATGATAATCTCCAACTCTTCAGTGGAAGAAGAACTTTGTAAACATCCATCGAGTTCTCCTCTTCTTGGCAATGTCATTTCCTTCATTTTCAGTCTCTTTTGATGCTTATTGATGGCAAGTTTCCCCAACTACACACCAAAGCCATGGAGCTCCAAGAAGAAAACCAAGGAAAAGGGGTTTCTACTGCAAGAAAATCAATCTTGTAATATCAACAAGCTTTTATTTCATTCTTTTGAGAACCAAAATAAGGAAAAGAACAAATCTTCACGCAGCATCATACTAGATATCTCCCACGGATTTAATAGCATCAACCATAATCTTCAACATCTTCATAGAATCTATCAATAGAACAAGAAACACAAAATAATACACAACTTTTTAATGAAAATAATATCACATATGATTCATCTTCATTGTTGTCATAGTTTTCTCTCTCAATCTCTCATAGATACATTGTTTTTATAGAATTGGCTATCTTTGACTCTCTCTCTTTTTCTCTCAATCAATAGTACATCATCTCCTTATTACAATAATAAATAATCACTCTCAATAATCCTTCTTAGGTCATGGATGCACCTCCCAGGAGGTGTGTTTGTGTCGAAGAGGCACCAGAGCATCTACAGTAACCCTTCATATCTCGAATCTGTCTCTATCACTTCAATCTACACTTGAGTCTTCAGCAGCTACTTCTTCCATTTGTTTTAACTATTTTGAACTTAGATTCATCCTTTTCAAAAGTTAAATTTTTTTTCCAAAGTTATATATACATTCTATAGAACATTTACAGA
Source organism: Lygodium microphyllum (assembly GCF_053477565.2). Classification (NCBI taxonomy): domain Eukaryota; kingdom Viridiplantae; phylum Streptophyta; class Polypodiopsida; order Schizaeales; family Lygodiaceae; genus Lygodium; species Lygodium microphyllum. Next base: position 59,586,494 of record NC_141138.1, read on the forward strand.
AGATCTACAAAGCAGAATAGAAACAGAGACAGAGGCTCTACAGAAGATCTATAGAGGATCAACAGAGGGTTACAAAAGGTCATTAGAGAACATTAGATCCTCATAACTCATATTAAAACCATTCCAAACAATAAAAAACTATTCAATAAGCTTTCAAAAGATCTCAACCTTCATCAATCATCAATCCATGCTTCATATAGAAGAAAATCAAAACAAAACAGAAGCTAAAAAAAAGGTATCATAACCAATTAGAACCTCAACGGAACCTATCAGAACATTATGGAGCTTCATATTTCCACTAAGAAGCATCATGAGCTTTCAAAACATAATCAATATCATAAAAAATACTTTCAAACACTTCCAAAACAACCAATCCTCACCCAAAAATCCATTAATAATCAACCATTCAGGCCTCAAAAACAACAAAAACCAATCTTTTTCCACTCTCAACACTATGATTAGACCCGTCACCCTAAGCCCCGTGCACCGCACCTCCCTTATGCACAAACTGGGTCCTCAAGTGTGGGACACCATCGAGGGCTCATCTCCTAGTTCCACAAGCACGTGCTCCATGCACTCCATAGTAAGGCAAAGACATCCCCAGGTAGTGCACCTTCTTTTCTTTCCAGGTACAAACAAAGGCCTCAATCACTGACTTCGGCAGCCCCATTATCCATGCAATACGTCCCTAGCCCCCACCACCTTAACTAGGTGATTTTTTCTTCCCAAGCTCAATTCTTGTGTAGCCCCGTCATCATCAACTCACATATCCATCATTTCTCATCAAACCCTCATCAGCTCAAAACCGCAATGTATCGGGACTAGCAACCACCTACGAGAGGAACCATTTTATGTAACAATGTTTCCATGAAGGCAAACCAAGGAAAATGCAAATTGAGGTAACCCCAGTCAAAAAGTGAATGAAGAAGCTCATTTAGAACAACGCAGAAGAAGGCAACCATGGAGGGCCAAATGACAGATCAGTCCAACTTTATCTCCAATTTCAAAGATGAATCTATACATCTGCCTCTCTCCACGCAGGGATTCGTCCAACTTTATCTCCAATTTCAAAGGACGAATCGCCTCAACAACAATAACAACAAAAAAGGACATGCCCCAACTACATTTTCAATTTCAAGGGTCGGTCCACCCAATAGCATCCCTCGCAAGGCTTGTATACAAACTCAAAAAAGCCATATGGCTACACCCATCACCCCTTCCAACCACTCCGCATCAGTGCCATGGGACTGGCACTCGTCTAGAAGGGGGTAACGTTAACCCTCAGATAAACAAGGTGTAAAATTTGAAAAATCTAAAACAGAAGATAAGACCAAGGAAAGAGTGAAACGGAAGATGAAGGCATGCCAAAAAAAAAATGGAAACACAAGAAGCATAGAAAAGTCCTAATCAAGGAGAAAGGCACACAAGAAAAAGTGCAAGTCAATACTTTTGTAAAAGAGCACAAGGTGCATCATGATTTATTTTAAGAACGCCGAGCGCTCTCACCCATGCAAATTGTAAAGGTAGAATGGGCGGAAGGAAGGAAGCTAGGAAGATAGGAGGACAATGGGAAAAAGGGCATAGGCCACAGCCGCCCATGTAAAAAGGGGGATAATGGGATGACCGCCCAAAATGGATTTAGGGTTTTGTATATAAAGTTAAAAAGTAAATGAAAAGCTCATTCTTGTGTGTGGCCAAAAGTGGTTCTCCTCCTCCTCTTCTTCTTCTTCTTCTTCTTCTTTTTCTTCTTCTTGCTTGCTTGCTTGCTTGAGTTTGTGCTTGAGAGAGGGAGTGTGAAAGTGTGGGGGAGAAGCTCTCCTTCTTCTCCTCTCTTCTTTTGTTTTCTTTTCTTTTCTTTTCTTTTCTTTTCTTTTCTTCTCTTGCTTGTAGCAATGGAGCTTGGAGCGTGGAGCTTGAGGATCGAGCTCGCTTGAAGCTTGCACTTCAATTGTGGAACTATCGGAGTGCTTGGGAGAGGAGGTAACTCAATCGGGCATGAAGGTAAGCTCACTACACTCATAGAGGTAGATAGCACATCAGCTATGTGAGAGGTAGCCATTAGTACTTGGCTTGAAATGCTTGAAACAATAAGCGGTCTGTGGGTCTTGGCGGTTGAGCATAAGCTCCCTATAGTAGTAGTCTTAGGAACAAACCTTTTAAAAATGAAAATCATAAAAAATTCCAACTTTTTAAGTCTTTGTTTAATACCCTATGGAATTGGTAAGGGTTTTGCTTACAGATCTGAAGCAAGGGGCTTGAGCTGTAGAGGGGTTAAGGAAGTCCATAGCTTCTTGAGCCTTTAGAAATCTCCTCTGTCACATTTGATTTCATTTTTGGTTTTTGTGTTTGTGCTTTTGGGATAAAGGTTAGTTGGATATTGGAGAAGGAATATGATTGGAGTGGTAGAGATAAGGAAAACCATCACTCTCTCAAAGGGGAGACAAAGAGATTATTTGCTTTAATTTGTCAAATGATATAGCTTTACCACCTACATGCCCACATGTATGGTTTCAATGTTATGTCTTGTTCTTTTTGAGAGGTCCGAAGGACCATAATACCTTCAATTCCATGATCCACCTCCATACTAACAAATGGACCTTCATGAAAATTATTGACATTAGCTAGTTGTGAGTAAGGCCATCAAGCCTTGGTCGAAAAGGAATCTATCATCCCCCTCTAGTGTGGGCAAGTAGGCCTTTGGGAAGCAAGACTCAATTGACATCTCTAATAGTTGAAGCCATTTAGGCTCCTCTCAAAGGAATCGGCTGGCCATTGAGGCCCTTGCATCACAATCAGCACCGCTCACACACATGAAAGCCACCGTGATTGAATTTGGCCAAATTTGGCCTTTACAAGGCTAGCTAAAGTCTTCCTTTCTTTCCAATCATGGCATTTAGCCATCTTCAAGGCTAACTAAGGTTCATTGGCCCCAATCTCATAGTACAGTTGAATAGAGTCCCTTAATAAGTCCTAAAGAGACCTTAGTGCTGAAATGTATTCACTCTTCCCCAAGCCACTCCCATTAGAGTGAGGCCCGTCCTCTGCTCACAAATAAATTGGCACTTCTCCCCATGCTGCCCATTGGGTCTACCTCACAAATTTGGCCACCGCCCCATGTGACTCTCCTCCCCACCTCGGCTACTAGCCAACATGTATACTCGGCTGCCACCTCCATCCGTGCCACGCTGCTATTCCTCCACCAATTGTGTAGTCTGTCGTCAGCCACCATGCGGGCCGATTCGGCCGCTTCCATGCTCGGCTGATAAGGCCGCCATCTTTGCCTTCCTCTTGGCTCATTTGGCCGATTTTGGTGACTACCTCACCTTTTTATCAATAGGCTCTCTCCTCTTCGTTATTCGGTCGACCAGCATGCATTTGACCATCAACTCGTATGCCTAGCATCATCATCCATTTTTCCATCGATACCTTCGTGAGCAAATCCGACGTCTTGGATATGTGGCCATGTCCCCCATGAACCTAGCTTTAAGACTCGCCACAACTGGCCTTCGATTGCGGGGAGAATTTAAGGATCTATGGTTGACAGAATCCCACAAAATTTAACGCAAATCAGTTACACACGGGAAAATGGACTAACGTTTGACAACATTAGCATCAAAAGTTCAAAGGCCATCACGATAAAAATCAGCTTGGCAAGGCCACGTTGGCTAGGCACAAACTTCAATTGGCAAATGCCGTGTGATGTCATTCTTATTGGCAGAAGAGCTCGTTTAGTCTTCCGAGGCCTGGTTCTCGATGGTTGGCGTGAACATAGTAACATACAACACATCCGGGGATTTTGTGAAGCAAGGACTACTACCTGCAGCCAGGGCCAAGATACCAAGCCACCCTACGGGCACCGGTGGTGTTTCACAACTCCTTTGGAGTTGTTGCTCAAAGCCAGCTTTCCATCACCCCTTCACATCCCTCACGTGCTCTGCATGGGAATGGGGTTATAACCCACCAATAGAAGACACGTTGGGGTATCCTCGAAACACTACACATGAAAGTCTTAGAGCATATAATTGACGGACTGAGCACTCCACTAGCCAAGTTGTGGACAACTTTCCAATGTCAAGAGTAGAAATCCAATTGTGACTACTCAAGAACAATCATCAAACCCAAACTCCATACTTATAACCTTGATGGCTAGACCTAACAATGTTGCCCAAAACCTATCAAACCAGCCAACACAACTAAGTTGCATGGTAGCTCAAGATCATCCTGCCATCTCAAAATCAAACAAGGGCATCAGCATCCCTTAAAATTTTCTTTGTTGACCAAGATTGAATATTCACAAACTACCTTAGGAGCTTTGCACAAGCTACATTTGAGCATTGGGGCCAAAGGCAAAGAAGAAGCTAACAATCTTGCATTACATCCTTGGAAATCAAGCTAGGGTCACTTCTTTAACAACGTGGACTCAGAGCTCTATGTCACCAATATTGCCTTTAGAAGAAGACCATATATGAGTTCAAGCTAGAGGGAGCTTGTAGGCACTCAATGCCCTTCCAATTGGATTTAACACCTTCAGAAGATCAATGCCTTGAGACATTTATTTTCTTGTACTTCATGAGGACCTTGGGGCAATGAGACTATGATGATACCACACCAATATTTTTTGTAAAAGCTCTAGTAGGAGTGCAAGCCTTATAAGATAACTAGCAAATGGATAGAATATTACACTTGACATTATAGAACATGGCTTGCTTGCATCCAAAGGAATCTCATAAAAGGGTGGACCCTAGCATCTATCCCAAAAGCCACTCATTAGGAGAAAGACAGCTAAAATCGACACAACAATGATGATTCCATGACCATGATAGCTGTTGAGAACTACATATGTCCACTCATATGCATTGTTACAATCACATCCCTTGATACTACCACAATACTAGAACTCATCTCAAGATGATCAAGACACAATTCACCATGGCATCACAACCCCTAGCTCACACACTTGGCTATTGATAGGATTACCTTGAGAAGGAGACAAACTTGAGTAATCTTTGTGAAATAGTCTATGCCTAGGCTATGTGAGTGGGATGCCACTTCCATCAATGTACATGAACCATCAAAATTGAATACCTTGATTGGCAGGAGTTTCCCTAGTTGGGATTATGAGACTCTACTCCTTGAATCTTCCATATGGAGATTGCAATCACAAGGGCACAAGGTGGATCTCTTTGTATTCTATTATGATTAAGTTATACCCATGATACCTTCAACAATTGCATGAAAAACCCACCTTGAGCTCCACATCTCAAGAGTTCCCATGATCATCAAGCATTGGTGCATGTTTAAATGCTAACAACACACACCAAGAACCCAATCTCTTAAGAAACACATAGTTGATCAACTTGAGCTATGATGACACACCTCAAGTTTCTATTAAGACCCTCATCAAGTTTCATACTTGGTCTTAGAGTCACCTGCTAGAGCCTAATAAGAAATATCATGAGTTAGAACCCAACCAAGAAGTGAGAGAATTTTACATGGTTGACTAGGATCACTTAGGCCAACATCAACATAGTTACTTAAGGCAAAGCATGACCTTTGATGAGAGTTGCCCACCAAGCCGCTTCCAAGATAACTTTGTGAAGAAAGAAGCATATTACTTGCACAACCTATAGCAACTAGTGTTGCCACTTCACATTGAGGCACTTGAGCCACCTTGAGGATCATTGCTACACATCTTGTTGAAAATATTCACAAGAAGCTAAGAGAGCTTTATGGCCTACATGGGCTTAGGAGGAATAAGACAATCTGAACAAAATTAGCACTCTTGAGTCTTGGTTAGTGTGCAAGTAGACATCTCAAGGGCATACTTTTAGGTCATTGCATCTTTCTCCTACCAAGTCATGATTTTTATCATCATTGCTCCTCTAGAAGCACCATATATTCCTTACATGAAAGGTCAACATTAGCTTGTAAATCATGTGCAAGATATGGAATGAGGTAGAAACATTTGTAGTCATTGCACTCACTTGAGGCTTGTGCCTAGACACTTAGTAATTTGGCTCCATATTCGTTTTGTTTGGAGACAAAGAGAGCTCGATTTATCACCCTAGATTGAAAAACAAGTCCATCGAAGATTGGTAAAGCATCACCACCCAAGGATGATTGGATAATCTAGTGCTTAGCAAAGCTCTTAGATAAGGAAAGTCATGGGACTCACATCATCAACTAAGAGGGAAGCTCCATGGTCATAGGAACTATTGAAGTTGACTAGGATAATTGGAACATGGGAAGATAGCCTCAATGATCCATTGGGAACCATGCTTGCACCCATACATTTAGGGAAGTCTTTGATGAAGGCCCAATAATGACTTTTGCATATTTGCAAGCAATTCAGGACCCATGGCAAAATCACACCTCTAAAGTTTTGCATGATTGTCGTTCATAATAATTAGGCCTAGGAAACGTGCACTACATAAAGGAATACTTGATTACACACAAGGAACTCAAAGATACCATACTTGAGGAAAGGTGACAATGTAAAAAGATAAAAAAGGGACAAAACATTGCATAGTGCTAAACAACTTCTTAAATTGCATGCATGATATGCTAAGGGGTAGAAAATTGGAGGGCTAGGTGGAACATGAGTTGCACTTAGGACACTTGAATTTTATTTGAGCCATTAGACAGAAAAGAGAAAGCCATTGTGTACACTCTCATTATCATAAGATTATGGGGAAGGAATTGGGGAACATCACATATATTGCATTAAGAAAAAACAAATTGTGAATACACTTAGCAAGCAAACAAGAAACACAAGAATTGCAAATGTGAAATGGTATGAGAAAACAATGAACCACATCAAAGTCAATATAGGTAAAAGGGAAACAATTACATTATTAACAATGGTTGAAGGAAGACAAATCAAATTAAGAGCCTATGATAGATCAAAATAAGGAGAGATTGTACCCAAGCAATAGATCTTAAAAGGGAATCTCTAGGATGCAACAAGGAAAATCCACATCCAAACAAGGAAAAAATAGAGACCATAGAAATCAAGGAAAGTCCAACACAAAGGTGAATCAACTCAATGACCCTGACCTTGAATGTGCTACGAGTTGTGTTGCACAAATGAGTCATAATTATAATATGCGAACAATGTCCAATAGTGTAGCTAGAATTTAAAATGCTAGGATTATAGACTTGGACCTAGAAGATGATTAGAAAATACATCTTGCCTATCTTAGGGTCAATCTTATTGCAAAAAGAGAATATGTTGTTGGCGCTCTCATCAATGAACGAGCAAACTTTAATATTTTGACTTATGAAGCATCGAATAAAATAGGCCAATCAAAGCTTACATCGACCAATGAAACCCTCAACCCTTATGGAGGAAAACCATACTCTCTCCTAGGAAAGTACAAAATCCTCACAAATATCAAAATCGAAAGCTAGTCCACCTTATTCCATGTACTCCCAAACCATGAGGATATGGGAAAGGAAATACTTCTAGATAGAGATTTCAAATGAGCAACGAAATGCAAGGTTGATTATGTAGAGCAATAGATACATCTAAGACTCATACAACTTTTAAGCAAGGGTGATATAGTCAGTCTTGAAGAGAAAGACAATAGGCAAATCTCTAACCCAAAAGAGATACCACCTAGTGAGAGAAGCAAAAAAATGCTTGAGGACCTACTTCAAGCACACAATAAAGAGAGAGAACTTGTTAGGATTATCGGAGGGGTTTTTGTCGAAAGGTCGAATCCACTGGGGATCAAAAGTAGAAGGAAGTAGAGATAGGAGATGGAAGAGAAGATAGAGAATATCCAAGTGGTAAACACAACAAAAACAAATCACAATGAATTGAATCAATATGTATTGAAAGGATCTGGAATCTTTGCACTACTCAAAAGTAATCTCCAGGCATTAGTTCTCCTGGAGCTCCTTCGTAGACCAAAAACGTGGATCAGAAAAATCCGCTCTTTCTCTGTTGTTCGGAACCCAAATCAAATGGCTCCATTGGCTCCGAAAGGGGGGTAAAACCTTAGGACACCTGCTTACAGATCTCCCAAATCACTCCTTCTTCCTTCAGTTCAATCTGCAGTTTTTAGCCTGTTTACAGCGATCACAATGCTGTCGTACTGCTACGCATCCGAGGTGTGGAATCCACCAAAAAGTTGTGTGTGTGACATTTGTTACTTTCTACATACTTAGTGGTTGTGTTTGCATTTTGTTCTGTGTCGGCAGTATAGTGGAGAGGGGGTTGGAGCAAGAGGAAGTTATATGTAATGCTCTAGATGGCATGTATGCCAAGTATGGAAACCTACCAGATGCGCATGTTATTTTTTATACACTACCCAATTGAGATGTTGTGACATGGAGCTCTTTGATTGGAGGATATGCCCAACATATGTTGAAATAGGGTTGGATTAGCATTGCCTATGCAGGTTAAGGACATTAATATAGCAGGGACTTTTGCCTCATTTTCAAACCTTTAGTGGAAGAGATCCCATGTTTTTTGGAGCTGTCATCTACTCTTTGAGGGAGCTTAAATCTTTTGATTTTGATTTGAAGGTCATTGGTCACCATGTCAGCTCTCTTCCCACAATTCAAAGCAGAGTTGAGGAATGTATCAAAACAGCAGTTACATAATCTTTGCTTTGGCCAATGCGTCAAGTATTGAATGTTTTACCTAGCGATTATCGGGACCTGGGATTACAAGTAAAATTGATACAAGCAGGAAAACTTTTGAACAAGGATATTATTAGGAAGTCTGACCCCTTTGCAATCGTCTACGTAAGACCTATTCCAAAGTATATGAAGAAAAGCAGGACAATAAACAATGATCTCAATCCATTATGGAATCAGACATTTGAATTTGATATAAAGGATATTCCCACACAAAGCTTGTATATTAAAGTTATGAATGAGGAAGGCATGCAAGAACCAGAATTTCTTGGCTGTGCTAAATTGGACCTTAACAGTTTGTAGCCAGGAGTGTTAATGGATAAATGGATTCCTGTTGTCAAGCACTTTGATATAAAGTTTGCTAGTTCCATGAAATACAGAGGAGAGGTACATTTAGAGCTCTTGTATATTCCTTCCAATGAATATAGTGTACAGTTACTTGATCTGAATGCAATAAAAAGTGCGAGCTTTGGGGTTGTGTGAGTAGAAATTCTGACTGGCCGCCGTGCAATAAAAATGGAACCATCTGGTCTGGGGAAAGAAAAAAAAGCAACGGAAACAGGGGGTCTGGGGACCGAATGTTTCTGGAGTCGAAGGATTGAATTAGCAGATGACATAGATGCCTTTTTTAGTGGCGGTGAGTGCTATTGGTCTTCTCAAACATCTTCTAAGACTTCAATTACTGGGGAATCGAATGCTGTGAAGAGAAGTCGAGATGAAGAAAACCTAACGAAGTTGCAGTCGAAGAGGGGAGAAGTTGTTGCAGAGAAGACGACAACTAGTGTTAACAAGAAGAAGATCAACCGTCAGACAAGCAATCGAATTTCGTTTGGTACTGGGACCTGCAAAATGATGAAGAAGATGATAAAGATGACTGAACGGAGAGTGATGAAGAAACGGCCAACCTGCTTGCTGCGAAGAAGAGGATGGAAAATGGATCGTGGGCACGCTTTCCACCCATCACCAGGAGGATCAGCGACAATAGGATCAAAAGGAGATTTCTCGGCTAAATCTGTCACACCATGCCTTTCCATGAGACTTTTTCTCCCATCCCTTCTGTAACTCCACAGCTCTTTCGGCCATCTTTGTATGTTCTCCTAATCCATCTGGTCACCATCACAAAGACCGAAAGCGCAGCGAGAAGAAGGGATGCCTGTACACATGCCTCAGCTTTGCTGTTGCTTCTGCTGTTATGAAACTTTCGAGTGCTACCTCAACATGTTGTGTTGTAGTTGCACATAGACAACTATCGTAACATTGTTCTGTTGCTCTATGTGAACATCTTCCAGGTCCTGATTTTCCAACTAGTGGCCAAATTCTTGGCTCTCTTGGTATTATTGAGGCATACAGAAGTGATAAAGATAAACTGACAATACGGGAGGTTGCTTTCGACCTGCTGGGGGATTCGTGGTGCTATTGTAGGGAGCATTTAGAGTCCATGACACCCATGACACAGCAGATGATGGGTCTGTTATATGGTCTTTAAAGTTGGATGAGTCAAATCTGTAATAACTGAACAAGGTACAAACCTATGCAAAGACAATGGAGAGACAGGATGCAAGCCTGACCTCTTTGCATTTGGCATGGACTTAAAGCTGGTGCAGATATCAGGGAGATGAAGGATAAGAATCCTGTTGACATCTATATGTCCTCCTTTCCTTCAAGGTGGAATGATGTAGCTAATATAAGAAAGCCACTTATTGCTGCAGTGAATGGCTTTATTTGGAGCAACATTTGGATTGAATGATCAAAAGGAAGGTTCAAAGAGGAGGTGCTCTCTTGAAAGTGGCTATAAACTATTCCGTTTTACGGCAAATGACTCTATTTACATGAGCTCAAAGCTAGAATTTAATTGGCCATTCTGCTCCAAGTCAGCCTTCCAAAGTATAGATTCCGAAAAAGTGCTTAAACAATAGAAAAAAGCAGGCTTATTGAACAGGCTTCTATTTGTTCATTGCATCACTTTGACATTATGTATATGCGTGGTTTTGGACACACCTAAGCATCTTCTTAACATGACTCATTGTTCGAAGCTTTAATTGAGACTAAGCTGCACTGTGCAGACTAGGATTGGTCTTCTTCTTTTGGGAAATCTCTCAGATGCATGTTAAATCAACAATCTTTGCATTCAATATGAAGAGTTTGGAATTTGCTGTTACATAGCCTGATCTCGCTTGATTGATCTTCTATCTTGGAATTTCTCAAGAACCCTTGTGGTTGCGACTTTGCTTTCGAAAACCCTTTGACATCTTTGGTGAACCCGATGTGAAAGCGTCGCATTTAAAAAAATTTCAGGATGGCAGACACTTCAGCATCAATTTCAGCCCCTTCTACGATTCCTGCTTTGTCCTCTACTTCGACTCCATCATTGACTGCTGCTCCAAGTACTTCAACGGATGATTTAAAGCAGATTTTATAGAATGTCTATGTATATGCAGCTTCAAAATCAGCAGACACAATTGTATATGCAGCAGTAGCAGCAATTATATCAACAACAATTGTCTTAGCAAAGGCAACTATATTCGGAGCAAGAGAATGCAATCAACGCGACCAAGGTGATTGAAGCAGTTGAGAATGACAAGAAGGTATTTAATGGCCGTAATGTATCGGCTTATTTGAATACATATGAGATTAAGATGGGATTTTTTGGAGTACCAACAGGATTTATGAGTAAATATTTCCTTTGCCTTGTCACACCTGCCTAAAAGTGACTAATCGTTTTCTTCAAAATTTGCATTGGCAAGATTTTAAGAAGGCCCTGAAAGATGAATATTTTCTTGAGAACTTTGAGATGGCTACACGGAGGTCATTCCGAGAGTAGGTCTACATGCCAAACAAAGGTTTAGCTGCTTCAAAATTGATACGAGAATTTGAAGAGAGGTATAGTAAGCTTGATGCTATTAAACAAAGAGCATTGGATTTTGAGAAAGTTGAGCTTTTCTTGCAAGCTACAGATCCTGCTCTTCAGGAAGAATTAGGAGAGCTTCTTGAGGATCGCATGAAGCCTATGGGTCTTAAAATGGATTGGCAAGATGCTCAGGATGCAGTCTCGACTTTGACCAAGAGGCGGATATGGAAGACCCGCCTACAGAATGGATTTATGACACCGACGCCGTCTTCTGCTCCTATGTCTGCTTCTACTCCTATCAATTCTTATTTTCCTCAGCTAGTTTCTTGGCCTATGCCAGTGCCTACTATTTCTAATCCTCCTGTTCCTCCTGTTACAAGACCAATGCCGAATCCTTCTGCTCCAAAACCATGCGCTCCGTCGATTCCTTCCTCTCTTGATGACATAATAAAAGGCATAAAGGATTTGACACTGGAGTCAATTAAAGCAAAATTGGTGGGAAAATTGAAAGAGCACTTTGCTTCGACTGCGGCTACTATTTCTTCTAGTGCTCCTAGTGCACCTAGGAGTGCTCCTAGTGCACCTAGAAGAGATCGAAGATGTATTTGGTGTGATAGTACGGACCATCAGCATTGTAGGGATTGTGAATCTTTTCAAGATGCAAGGAGGAAGAATTTGATATTTTTGGGACAAGATGGCAAGATTTGGTTGATTGAAACAGGAGCTCCGCTTGCTACTAATTTTGAGAAAGGAGAAATGAAGAAATTAGTAGATGATATGGTTGCGCGTACTTCTTATGTGGCAACTAGAGGAGATGCTTCTGCATATGGAGTCCAGATTGAGAAAGGATCAAAGACTCAGTCAGCATTATGGACCTATGCTATGGAGACGACAAACAAGGGAAAAATCCAGCAGACTGTTTTGACTAGTACAGGTTCTAGCATAAGATCTGAGACAGGTTGGGATTCGCCTGTTGACAGGTACACTATTTATGCCTACTTGGCTAAGTCTCAGGGAGCATATGTACTTGTTGAGGAGAAACGTAAGAGGGATGAAGAGAATCCAAATGGAGCTAAAAATACTAGAGGGGATGAGTTTGTTACTCCACCTACTACAGGGCTGTCTTTGAGACCAGGTCCAAAACGACAAATGGAAGATGCTCAAAAGAAAGAAAAGAGACAAGAGCCTAGAGAGAGAAAGCAGCCAGGATTTAGATTAATGTTCGATATTGAGACATCTACGGATATAAAGAAGATCTTTAATGACAAAATACTTGGCAGTGAGGTGACTTTTACTATTTTGAGGTTTTGGGCATCTCAAAAAGAGAGTTTCAAGATCAATTCCAAGAAGTCCTGAAGCAGAAAAGACATGCATTGCCTACTACTGATACATAGGGAGTTTTGATTGGGGAGTTGGATGAGGATGAGGATGAGGTTATGGTTGAGAATGCTTCTGTTTTTCCACAGACAGAGAAGAGGGTTCAACCTATGTATTATGTTGAAACTGATAAGTCTATCTTGGTACCGTGTAGTCATTTTTCGCGGAGTCATTGGGCTAGGGCAACTACAGAAACAATGGTAAAAATTGAAGGAAAACAGGTGCCTTATGTTGCTTTGGTGGATCATGGTTCAGAGATTAATCTCATAGTTCGTAGAGTTTATGAAAGTAATAGATGGTCTATGGATGCAGAGCATGGGTGGCGTATGAGAGCCGCCAACAACACTGCAGGTGATTTGTATGTTGCATGTCCCAGTGTCAGGATTTCTATTGGAGATGTAGAGGAGGATTTTCATTTCTTTGTGCAAGATTCATGCTCTTACCCCATAATCCTTGGACAGCCATTCATCAAAGAGATGTGCATGGAGACGAAAGTAATGAATGATGGATCTGCTTATGCACGGATTTGCAATAAAGATAGTATGAGAGAAGTCTAGTTTATGATTGTGTGTGTAAATCATGCTAGAAACAGGGATACTCTTCGAGATACACCTTTGTCCACTGTGAGGGATTCGCGTTTTCATTAGATACTGCTGTCCTGCGAGATGACGGTGATACAGAGTAGAGGAGATTGGAGTTCTCGCCTCTAGCATCAGTGTTTTCTCCTCCAATTTTGTTGGAATTTCAGCAAACAGTTCGATGAGTTATCAGAAGATTTCTAAGTTTCCTAGAGCTGCCAGGCAGTACATATGCACGAAGGAGAAAGATTTGAAAAATACAGGTATTTTAGAGGATGATGAGCATATAGATGGGATATATGATAGTATGGTTTATGCAGATACGATGACAGAGATGAAAAATATGCTGAAAACTGATATACAGAGTTGTCACAGTAATGTATCAGTGCAGTCCATGGACATGTTTCATGAAATTTCAGATTTTGTGTCACAGATAGAGTTAGAGGTTGAGGTGACTTAGCAAAAAGTGTTGAGTGCTGAAGAAATTCAGCAAACAGAGTTTTCGGCTGATTATGATCAGCCTATAGAGACACAGAGGGCTGAAAACTTTCAGCCAACAAAGTTTACTACTGAAATATTTCAGCATCCACAGTTTAGGGCTGTTCCTATGCAGTCCGTAGAGCAGAGGGCTGAGGATATTTAGCCACCATTGGGCAGAATTACTGATTTACAACATGATTTGAGTAATGCAGAGGATCATAATGAAGACAGGGTTGACACGAAATACAAGACTGTGGATAAGAAGGTGAAGCCGGTAGAGCTGGATCACTTTCACATTTTGAACAAGGATATTATTGGGAAGTCTGACCCCTTTGCAATCCTCTACATAAGACCTATTCCAAAGTATATGAAGAAAAGCAGGACAATAAACAATGATCTCAATCCATTATGGAATCAGACATTTGAATTTGATATAAAGGATATTCCCACACAAAGCTTGTATATTAAAGTTATGAATGAGGAAGGCATGCAAGAACCAGAATTTCTTGGCTGTGCTAAATTGGACCTTAACAGTTTGTAGCCAGGAGTGTTAATGGATAAATGGATTCCTGTTGTCAAGCACTTTGATATAACGTTTGCTAGTTCCATGAAATACAGAGGAGAGGTACATTTAGAGCTCTTGTATATTCCTTCCAATGAATATAGTGTACAGTTACTTGATCTGAATGCAATAAAAAGTGCGAGCTTTGGGGTTGTGTGAGTAGAAATTCTAACTGGCTGCCGTGCAATAAAAATGGAACCATCTGGTCTGGGGAAAGAAAAAAAAGCAACGGAAACAGGGGGTCTGGGGACCGAATGTTTCTGGAGTCGAAGGATTGAATTAGCTGATGACATAGATGCCTTTTTTAGTGGCGGTGAGTGCTATTGGTCTTCTCAAACATCTTCTAAGACTTCAATTATTGGGGAATCGAATGCTGTGAAGAGAAGCCGAGATGAAGAAAACCTAACGAAGTTGCAGTCGAAGAGGGGAGAAGTTGTTGCAGAGAAGACGACAACTAGTGTTAACAAGAAGAAGATCAACCGTCAGACAAGCAATCGAATTTCGTTTGGTACTGGGACCTGCAAAATGATGAAGAAGATGATAAAGATGACTGAACGGAGAGTGATGAAGAAACGGCCAACCTGCTTGCTGCGAAGAAGAGGATGGAAAATGGATCGTGGGCACACTTTCCACCCATCACCAGGAGGATCAGCGACAATAGGATCAAAAGGAGATTTCTCGGCTAAATCTGTCACACCATGCCTTTCCATGAGACTTTTTCTCCCATCCCTTCTGTAACTCCACAGCTCTTTCGGCCATCTTTGTATGTTCTCCTAATCCATCTGGTCACCATCACAAAGACCGAAAGCGCAGCGAGAAGAAGGGATGCCTGTACACATGCCTCAGCTTTGCTGTTGCTTCTGCTGTTATGAAACTTGCGAGTGCTACCTCAACATGTTGTGTTGTAGTTGCACATAGACAACTATCGTAACATTGTTCTGTTGCTCTATGTGAACATCTTCCAGGTCCTGATTTTCCAACTAGTGGCCAAATTCTTGGCTCTCTTGGTATTATTGAGGCATACAGAAGTGATAAAGATAAACTGACAATACGGGAGGTTGCTTTCGACCTGCTGGGGGATTCGTGGTGCTATTGTAGGGAGCATTTAGAGTCCATGACACCCATGACACAGCAGATGATGGGTCTGTTATATGGTCTTTAAAGTTGGATGAGTCAAATCTGTAATAACTGAACAAGGTACAAACCTATGCAAAGACAATGGAGAGACAGGATGCAAGCCTGACCTCTTTGCATTTGGCATGGACTTAAAGCTGGTGCAGATATCAGGGAGATGAAGGATAAGAATCCTGTTGACATCTATATGTCCTCCTTTCCTTCAAGGTGGAATGATGTAGCTAATATACGAAGCCACTTATTGCTGCAGTGAATGGCTTTATTTGGAGCAACATTTGGATTGAATGATCAGAAGGAAGGTTCAAAGAGGATGTGCTCTCTTGAAAGTGGCTATAAACTATTCCATTTTACTGCAAATGACTCTATTTACATGAGCTCAAAGCTAGAATTTAATTGGCCGTTCTGTTCTAAGTCAGCCTACCAAAGTATAGATCTCGAAAAAGTGCTTGAACAATAGAAAAAAGCAGGCTTATTGAACAGGCTTCTATTTGTTCATTACATCACTTTGACATTATGTATATGCATGGTTTTGGACACACCTAAGCATCTTCTTAACAGGACTCATTGTTCGAAGCTTTAATTGAGACTAAGCTACACTGTGGAGACTAGGATTGGTCTTCTTCTTTTGGGAAATCTCTCAGATGCATGTTAAATCAACAATCTTTGCATTCAATCTGAAGAGTCTGAAATTTAATGTTGCATAGCCTGATCTTGCTTGATTGATCTTCTATCTTGGAATTTCTCAAGAGCCTCTATGGTTGCGACTTTGCTTTCGAAAACCCTTCGACAACATGCACGATTTCGTCAATCTATCTTATTTATAAAAAATCTTCTAATTGGCTGAAAAAGCAACTAGCTTTTTGCATGCCATCCTAATCTAGAAGCTTTTTCTAACTTTTTCATATTTTTACAATAAATAATATAAAAAATAGACTAAAATTATGCAAAAATCTAGTACTTTTGGATAATCCATACAACTCACACTAGTACTAATGGCTCATATCACGTTGACTCTCTAGATCAGTAGAGAAGTCGGATGATGATGCATTCCATACTTTTTCACACTGTGTCCTCATAACATCATGACATCCACCCCCTCTGAACTTGCACATCCTCTGGTATGTGCCAAAATCCTAGTTGTCACCGAATTCTGAGTCCTTCTCATCCTCTGCAACCATATCCTTTACTTCTTCATTTTCCATATCTTCCTAGCTAGCCCTTCTATCAAGACCACTATTTTCTTCCAATTCTGGCAACTCATAGGTAGTAGATTTCCGCCTTTTGAATAATTTGATTCTTTTCCGTGCTACCCGAAGTTTTACGGTTGTCCTATCTAGCTCATTTAATGCATAAGTAGCATTATCAAACACCTGTCTTACCACATAGGGTTCAAACCATCTTTTAGAAACTTTATGCATGGCACTATGCTGGTTGTCTAAACTGCTATCATAAACCAATACCTAGTCCCCATCTTGTATGGTTCTTGGTCTCAGTCTATGTCTTTTTTCAAACCGTTTCTTGTTCTGTATCCTTGATGCCCCTAACTTTTCAGTTGCTTCCTCTATGTCTTTTGACTTTCTTTCCAATTATCTAATGCGTAAGGCCAACAACTCCTCTCGATTCAACTCCTCCTTCCAAGGTTACACACTCCATGTGACTGTCATCTCTTCTATCGGCATGATAGGTTTTTGACCATACGTCAATTTTGCAGGCATATATGCTGTAACAGCACTATGAGTTGTTCTGTCAGTCCACAAAGCATGAGGGAGCAATCATGGCCACTATTTTATCTTCTCTCCACATGCTTTGGCCAATGCCTTCACAATAGGTGGATGACCTCTTTCACTTTTTCCATTTCCTTCAGGGTTATAAGCTGAAGTCAAAGCAAGCTTTATTCCCAACCGTGCAAAGAAATCATGAGCTTCATCTGCATCCAACTCACCCCTATCTAGTGTAATTTTTTCCTCACAGCCAATATATCGACAAAAGATGAGAAAAGTACATACGGCATTTGTCGACTTAATACGTAGAGCTCTCCCTTCCACTTGATTAGTCAAGTCTTCACGAGCAAGCACAAGATACCTCATTTGCCAAAGACATGTAGGCATTGTGACCAAATCCATCACCCACTTAAAATGAAGAGACAATGGATATGTGGGTTGCAATCCATCCCGATGTCTCACAGTTGAATACATTTGACATGTCGTACATGTTTCCACAAAGTGAGCAACATCCTTATACATACCCTGCCACCAATATTTTTCTTTGATCTTTGTAAAAGTACCCCAAACACCTCTATGACCAGCCCACAAGATATCATGAAATTCTTGCATTACTTTTACTTATGAAGCTCTGTCACCCAAAACTCGCAATGGCATACCCTATTTCTTTTTAGCATCCATCAGAAAAATCCATAGGCTTTCATCTTGATCTTCTTAAATTCCTCATCTGACAATTCATCTCTCTTTTTTAATATACTGAGATATTGACCAATTCTCAGCCACTCTCCTGCATATTTGTCTTCCAAAAACACTTCTACAAAAGATGCAAAACATCTAAAGTGTCTTCTCTTTGTTGTCCAAGCTTCTGTTTTAATGCTATAGCAACACCTTGCATTACTAAATTCACTCTTGCAACATCATTTTCAGTCTCATAAGAAAGCCATCTTCTAACTCCTCATCCATCATCCCATCTTCATTCTCATAGTGTGCTCGAGATAACATGTCTACCCACTGGGTTATCTCTTCCTGCAATATGCTGAAATTCAAGGTTCAAAGATTTGATGTATGCAATCCACCGGAGAATAGCAATGTTTTGGGGTAGCACAACTAGTAATCATACCCAATACTGGCAAACAATTAGTCTCAATAACTACATGAGCAACCATACGATCCCATAATTCTCTTTTTACCTATGGATATCTTCTCTGTCATTCAGTCAATACTTTTGCACCAAAGCGTATTGCATCTCTTTCCCCTTCCTCATCATCTTGCCCAATTTCCCATCCAATACCGATTGGGCTTGTATCAATAGTAATAATGATAGGCTTTCCATGTGAATAGTCAGCCTTTCTCAATTTCTTCATTGCTTTCTAATGCTTCCTTTCCTAATGAAATTTTTGACATTTCCTTAGAAGTTGATAAAGAACATCGGCTACATGTGCACAGTGAGGAATCCATATCAAATAGAACACACATGCACCCAAGAATCTACGCACTTCTAATACATTCATGCATACATCTTGTGTTCTATCAATCCCATCTATTTTTGTTGGTGATGGCCTTCGCCCATAAGGCCCACACATATGCCCAACAATCAAAACCTCTTCAACTTCAAAGATAGACTTTTGTCCAGAAAGAGTTAAATGCACCTCTTCTAGACGTGTCAAAATCCTCTCACAATCCACAATATGATCTGTAACAAATTGTCTGCATCCATGAGCCTCCATCTCTTCATTCTTTTCATCCACTGCACACCCTTTGATTGGAACATCATCCAAGAAGGGCATAGTCAATTGTGGTATAAAATCCCTGAGTACCTTATTCATAGCATTTGTCATGTGTGCACTGAGTTTGTTACTCCCTGTGGGAGAGTACACATCCGTACTAATCCCAAAGGAGTCTTCATGGTTTTGATATCCTTGCTTTCAATTGCAAGCTGAAACTGATCATACCCCGAGTAAAGATCACCCAAAGAATAGATCACTTTGCCTGCAAAAGCCTCTGCAAATTCATCAACCACAGGACATGTACCCACATTTCTTATGGTCACTTTATTGACCAGTTGCATGTCTTGAATAAATCTCAAAGCCCCATTCTTTTTGTTTGCTCCTCTAGGCTCTGCGACGGGTCTCCTAGCTGCAGCGGCACGTGCAGGCCTGTTGTTAGTGCTCTGCGTGCAATGGTTAGTTTCTTTTGCAGTTGATCAATGGCTTCATTTCCTTCCGGTCTGGTGGAGTGGAGCAGTGTATTGAGGAAGGTGTGCTACTGGGCTATCATGGAGAGTTGGGCCGCCTCTGCCTGATTCTCAACTAGCACCCTTTCTCCTTCAGCTTTGGCTAGCCGGCGTGCCAAGTCCCGTATTCTCCCCTCCTTGTGATCAGCCCATTCTTTTGCTCTTTTTTCCATATCTTCCAAGCTCTCCCCCTGATGGAGGGTCAGAACCATGAGTTGTTGCTGCTGGGCCTCGAGCTCACGGTGCAAGCGGGACTGCTCCTAGCTTTCATTGGTGATCTGTGCATTGAGCTGGTCCAACTTCACCTACATCCTTTGCACCTGCTCTTCCCTTAACTAGTCCAGCTCTGCAGCCTCCTGTCTGATCTTGTCAAGCTGGCTTTGTGCTTCCAGGTTGACTGCAGATAGCTGATCATTCTTGCGCCGAAGGTGAGCATTGGTCTCCCTCTCCCCGTTGAGACGCTCCATCAAGATTTTTCTCCTTCCTTCCCAAGCAGCGTCATGTTCCTTCAGGGCCTTTAATTCCTCTGCCTCCTTATTGCTGGCTTCCTCTCTGAGCGCAATGATCTCCCGTTGGTATTCCGTTATTTTCTTTGTTCTCTCCAGCTCGAGAGCGGCTCGTGATTCTTGTTTTGCTACCAGCTCCTCCATGACTGTCCTCCTTTTTTCTCTGGCCCTTTCTAACTGCGAGAGCAGCTCCTCAACATATTTGTCGTATTGGCCTTCTGGAGGTGGGGAGTGGGGCATGGTGGTGGTGGTGACAACATCTTCTGTTTTTTGCCTCTTCAGCTCCGGCCTTGGTTCCAGTTCAACCGTGGCTGCCCTTTTGGCTCGTGATGCTGGGGTGGCCACGGTCGCTTCTCTTGCCAACTCCCCTTCCACCAAGAATTGTAGCCCAGTGACGACGTTGCTCTCGTCGAATTTTGGGGTGGAACCTTGGGTGGCAGTGGCAGGGGGTGTCGTCATGATAGGAGTAGCTGGCATGGAAGGTATGAAGAGGGGGAGAGTTGGCATCATCGGATCTTTTCCTTTTCCTTCTGTTGGGGGCAAGGGTGCGATTTCAGGCACACTAATACTGGAACCAGGTGCCTCCGTTTGGCATGGGCTCTCTCCGCCTTCCTCGTCTCTTTTGTGCTGCTCCTCGATAGAGCGACGGGTGGCCAGCTCTATTTCTTCCTCTTCCTTCCTTCTCAGTTCCTCTTCGGTCCTATTTTTTCTCTCCTCCTCGTCCTTGACTAACTCCCTTCGAGCCCTCTCCAGATCCTCCTTTTCTTTCTTCTTTTGCTCCTCTTCCCTTTTTCCATGCAGGGCCTTGGTTTGTTGTTCCGCATGCCTCTATAGGGTGCTCTGGGATTCTCCCTCTTTGTCTGCGTCTATCTCCATTTCATCTGACAACCTTTGCTGCTCCTCTGTGTGAGGCGGGGATTGTGATGGTGATTCGTCACTTCCTTCGTCGCCCCCCTTCTTGTCTTCTCCTTCTCGTCCTTGCCCTAGTGCTTCTTGGATGATGGCTATAAGGACACCTCCAAACCCTATGGTTGCGGCTTTGGAGGATGATGCCTTGCGGGTTGATCGGGACGACGGGGAATCCCCTCCAATGGCTCTTCTTCCTGTTGCCAGGGCCTTAGCCGAAGCCTCTATTGTCTTCCTCACGAACCCATTAAGGTTCACCTCATCCAGCAATTGCGCCCCAATGCTGTCGAGCAGAGGTATATTGATTCGGGTCATTATGCTATTGTACCTCTCGCTTGAGAACAAAGGTGTGCACCATCTTTGCTTGCAGCTGAATTTCTGGGTTGGGAATGTCCGCCAGGCTAATTCTGTCATTGGTGTGGACCTTCACTTTGTCCATCCCCAACATGGCGTAGATGTCTCTTTTCAGCTTCCTTTCCACCTTATTCGACAACCCTAGTGCCCTTTCCACCAACTCGGGGGTCAGCTCGATCTGTACCTGTCTGGTGGCTTCATTGTCGTGCACCGTGATGGTGCCTCTGTTCCTATTGAAGGTGCACAAGAAATCAGCGCACTGGGTGTAATCCACCCTCCGGTCCACTGTGTCCACGTACTGCTGCAGGTGACACTGCTCTATGATTTGGCATACCACCGACTCTTCGATGGCCATGTCTTCAAGGTTGAAGACGTGGCGGAACTTTAACTGGTTGAAGTCTCTTGTTTCCACCATGAGGCCGTACTTTACTTGTTCCTCCTCCGAGAAGGGGAGCTTGCCCGCTTTTTTCTGGCTTGCCATGATCGCCACCTACAAGTTCAGCCATTTCCACTTTTAGTGCTTTTGACAACTACTTTGTTGGAAGAATAAAAGCATAGCATATTTTATTGAACATAGCCTTAACTTTGCCTTTCAGACTTTTACCATCACCTCTTACCCTTGTATTTCAAATTTAACCGACGTTTCACACTTGGTTTACTTTTTAGATTCTATTTTGTTTATTTTTTACATCATACATTCCACCTTATTACCCCTTCCCCCTTTGGAAAAGAAGAATCCATCCCAGGATTGGAAGTTGCGAGGCCAAGGGCTTTCAGCATAAAGGGCGTCGCTCTATTTATGCAGGAGCCAACTGTAGAATTTGGGGTTATATTCCAGTTGAGTGGCGTGGTCCAGATCAAAGGGTCGAATCCCTACGTGTGTGATGTATGTGAGGACATTTGTGAGGAAGTCACTAGAGCCGACTGGACTTGCGATATGGAGCTCTTCCTCTGTTAAGAGGCGGTCAAGATAGGGATGCCCCGTGATATGCTCGTCCATGGGTCGACCCCGAAGAGTGGTTAATACTCTATACGAGGTAGGCGCGACGTAGGTGGGATCA
Organism: Lygodium microphyllum; assembly: GCF_053477565.2. Lineage (NCBI taxonomy): Eukaryota > Viridiplantae > Streptophyta > Polypodiopsida > Schizaeales > Lygodiaceae > Lygodium > Lygodium microphyllum. The sequence continues at coordinate 59,608,900 of NC_141138.1, forward strand.
TACTCTGCCATTTTGATGGCTCAGCATTGTTCGACGTTGGTCATTATACGACAACTGTCAACCTCCCATTACAACCTACGTACCACTGCCTCAAGAAGGGTGATCCAGTATCAGCAAGGTGGGATAACCTTGCGATCTCTTGGTCAGTGATAGCAGAAGTGGTCCATGGATCATATGACATGATGAGGCGTTGCTTAATGGCTTGCTCTTTGGAGACCTCGCTACCGAGCAACTCAGTAGCAGAGCGAGAAGCCTCTGCAAAGGTGAATTCAAAAGTCTCCCAAGAGCAAGGCATATTGCACACTTCTGTTGCAAAGGATTCTGCTAATAGACCCAAGTCCAAGCGGTCATAGCTGAGGGCTAGCGACACAAAGGTGGCATCGAGCCATTGGATGCAGTCCACCACATCATCTCCGGTGTCCTCTGCAAGGTCAGCGGTGGCTAGCGCTAGAAATGACTTCCGTTCATAGGAGGGCGTAAGGCCGACGGGTGGTTGAGGTTTGCTAGAACTAGAGGCTCTGACAGTACATAGTTGCGGTTGGGAGTCTCCTTGGGCCTGCAACTGGGCTGTTTGTAAGGTGGGCAGGTTAGGGTCAGTCACAATGGCTGGGCTGTCGCAGTCAGCTTTGCGGCGGAGAGTCAGATTGACTTGGTCGGATGATGCCACGTGTGGCGGTGGCTATTGCTTGGGCCGATAGGTTTGTGCGACTCCCTTGGGCCGAAGCGTAGACGAGTCGGATGGCTAGGGCTCTGGAGAGCATTGCAGCGTATGGTCTTGAGGTGTTGAGGGACGTGGGATGACCAAGCTTGAGGGTGGCGTAGGACTAGTGCCTTTGGCCTTAGGGGCCTTAGGGATCCACAGTGAGGCATTTCCCTCATAGTAGCCTTGCGCACACAAGAGGGTTTTAGGGACCTATATTTGCTTAATCACGTGGCGCTTCCGATGATTGCATCTTAGCCTCCTAGGTTTAGAGTTGTGGGTCTTATGCAGATAGGCGCATCTAGTCCTAGGCGGTTCTTGAGGCTGTTTAGTGCTATCATTTCGTTGATGAAGTGTGTGCCTTGATCACTAACCAGTTCGATGGGGCAACCGAAGTGCGAGATCACTTGCTCCCATAAGAACTTGGCAGTCATCCTAGTGTCGTTTTTTCGTGTGGCTCTTGCCTCTGCCCATTTCGTGAGGTAATCCGTGGCCACCACGATGTACTTGGCTTGTGAGTACTGTGCCGCGGGGCTGATGGGTCCTATGAAGTCCATTCCCCATTTTCTGAAGGGTTGTTGAGCAATAATTGGTGTTAACTCCATCTGATACTTACGAATCAGGACTTTTGTCCATTGGCACTCGTCACAATGCTTGACGAATCGCTTGGGATTGTGGAAAAGTGTGGGCCACCATAGTTGGGACTGCAGCATCTTCCGTACTGTCGTGTCTCCGCTAAAGTGTCCTCCTGCAATGCCGTTGTGCGCCTCTGAGAGCACATCGTACATCTCATGCTCACACACGCACCTACACAGCAATCCGTCTTGCCCTAGTCTATAGAGTTGGCCTACAATCAGCTAGTAGGGTTGGATCTTCAGGATCAAGAGCGTAAGTCGTGCCTTTTCTATTGGTCGCTCAGGTAGTCCGTCACTGAGGTAGTCCTGCTCGAGTACCACCATGGAGAAATCGAACTCTAGGAGCAGGAGGAGCCATTGAGCTATGCGTCTTGTAGCACAAGGTTTGTTCACTAAATAGAGCAAGGCTTGATGTTCCATGAAGAAGATGAAAGGTGTGGCCTATAGATAATGCCAGAATTTCTTCACGGAAAACACCATGGCTAATCCCTCCCTTTCTGTTGTCGAATAATTCATATCCGTCAGTGAGTTGTTTGCTAACAAAGCTCACTAGGTAAGCTAAGTTATGCTCACCAGGTTGGCAGAACACTGCCCCCACGGCAACCTTAGAAGCATCGATGTGTACGTGGAAGGTAATGGTCCAATCTAGGGCTCGTAGAATTGGTGCTGTTGTGAGAGCCTTTTTCAATTCTTCATATGCCCGTTGGCATGCCTCGGTCCACTCGAAGACAATCAGCAGCTTGTACAATGGCCTGGCGAACAACGTGTAGTTCAGCACAAACCGCTGATAGTATCCTGTGTGACCTACTAAGCATTGAACTCCCTTGTAATTAATTGGGGGTGGAAGGTAAACAATAACCCTGACCTTTGAGAAGTTAGTGGCAATGCCATTCTTTGACACCACATGTCCTAAAATGCATCCGTGCTTCACCCAAAACTGACACTTCAAGGGGTTCAAGGAGAGACGATATAAGCGGCATAGTTCAAAGACCGCGCGGAGTTTGTCTAAGTGTTCGATCCAGGTCAAATGGACACACAGATCGTCGACAAAGACCTCTAACTCCTTGCGAAGCATGTCCTTAAGGATGGTGCACATGAGACGTTGAAAGGTGGCGGGGGCATTGGTCAACCCGAAGGGCATGACTATGTATGCAAAGACACCCCACTCAGTGGCAAAGGCGGTCTTGTGCCTGTCTGCAGGATGCACTTGCACCTGGTTGTACCCTGAGAAGCCATCCAAAAAACTGTAGGCTTCCTTTCCTGCCACCCTCTCAAGCATGTGCTCGGTGTACGGTAAGGGATATTTGTCTCTCTTCCTAGCAGCATTCACCTTCTTGTAGTTGACGCACACTCGAATTTTGCCATTCTTCTTCATCACAATGACTATGGGTGATATTCAATCGGTGTGCTCAATTTCGTAAATGAATCCAGCTCTCATCAGCTTGTCAATTTCCTCTTTGACAACATGAGCGTGTTTTGGATTTATGGGGTACGGTCGCTGCTTGACCGGCATTGCATCCAACGTCATGGGTATGTTGTGAGTCACAACACTCGGATCTACCTCCTGTAGCTCTTCTAAGGACCAGGCAAATATGTCTATGTACTCCCGCAAGAGAGCGACAAGACTCAACTCTTCTTTACCGGTCAAGTCATCGGCAATGAACACTGGTTGGGGTGTCTCCCCTTCTAGGGCTAGGTTTACCTCCTTGACCTTGGCTGGTCCTTCAATTGGTTTGCTCCTCTGCCCTTGACGCTTGGTACCTAACAGAACCACGACCCTATCCCCTTTTTTGAATTTAGTAAAGCGTTTAGGGAGGTCTTGCGGCTTTCGATGTTCTTCTGATCGTGTATCCCTGGGGTGCTTTGCCTTATCCTGCCTTAACCGTCTGTGCCTCAGGTGGACGGGTAAGTCCCCCTTGGTGCGTCTGGTCATGGGCGGCCTAGGGATCTCTGGGTCGCTATCCGAAGTAACTTCCGATTCAGAGTCAAACCCTCCATCTTTGCTAGAAGAGGTGGTCTCCCATGGTGGCCGTAGTTTGGATGGCGATTCGGTTCTAAGTATTGATGTCATTCCTGATTGGGCTAGGCCTGCTTGCTCAAGGTCTATGGCTCCTATGCATTCCAACCATGCACGATCACATTTCATGCGCATGACTCCTTGCTCCAGTCTAAGAGCCTGCCTTTTCTGCAGCTTGGCGTATGCTCGTATCTGCTCAATTTCTCGTCCTTCAATGTTATATTCTATGGTATCCACTTCACCCTCGCTCTCATCACTAAAGGATTGGCAGTCTTTGTATTTATCGCAGGAATCCTTGTCATTCGGCTGCTCATCGTCTCCTAGGGCTTGGTATGCCTCGTGTCGTTGGTCAGGAATCAGGGCCCATTTATACATGAGGTTCAACTCATGCACCCTGGTCCATTGCCACTTGGAATCCTCCAAGAGATCTTGGAGTGGTTTGAAGTTGGCAGCTGTGTTGCCAGCTAGCTGGTCCGTTAGGTATTCCAATACCCCCTGGAGTTCCCTTTTGTTGGATGGCACTTGGAAGGTGACAGGCTTCGGCTTTCCATGGAGGCTTGCTGCCATCATGTAGACTGGTGTAGAGAGAAACCAGAGTGATGAGGGGAATATCTCTTGAGGCTAATCTTCTCAATGATGCAACTAGCATTGCCCTTGAGGATGTGGGTTTCCTCTTGCACAAGGATCTTTAGACACAAGACTACATAGTAAAAATACCCACATCTTTGACATGAATGAATTTTACTAGTTAGCAAGTAGGGACTAGGTTTTTAATCTTACTAGATAAGAATGCGAATACAACTAGTAAAATAACTCTTACTTAGTAAATGTATGAGTTTTTTTGAGTTACCATATGTAGGCAGTATTGAATCTATATTAGGCTTTTAGTTTTATAGATAAAAAGTATAAAGCTATACGAAACTAATAATTTTTATAAAACTAAGCAAAGTAACACTTCTTACAATCATATTATGTTAGTATTCTATGCCCAAACATTTGTGTTGAGTGTACAACAAAGACTATTATAGAATCAAAGCAAAGATAAGGACATATGATGTGCTTTTATAGATGTGTTTAATAATCCATTTACAATCTTGTTTAAGTTTGTAGTGGGTGTGAGCTCTTAGAATTCTAATTAAGCACACATATAACTATGATAGAATGTACTGTGTTCAAATTAATGCTAATTAATTGATATACATACAATAATAATTCAATTTTGGAGATAAAATGACTAAAATATTATAATAAATGTCAAAAAGTATGCATATTTTAACAACACATTTTCATGATAACTTCCAACATTTAAAGATGCCCATATAAGCACGACCTAAAATCTAACAATTTATTTTAAACTCAACATTATTTCACTGAGATATATAGAGTAAGAGAAGAGGAGTTTAAAATTGATTTAGTAAAATACAAGGGCAAATAACTTACTCATCTGAGTGCTAGTAGACTAGTATTATGTGACATGTAACAAAACTTCCCTATGTTAGATATGTGGATGCATTTGAAGTGAGACTTAGAATATATAGCAGATCTACCCCCTCCATCAATCATTACTTACTTCCATCTAAATACATTTTTAGTTTCATGGTGTTAGATGCATGTAAAAGGTCACTATAAGGGGGATCTAAATGTTCCTCCAAGATTCAAGTTTCAAGAAAATATAAAAAAATATTTGCTTCAAGAAAGGTGTCTTCTCCTACACACGACCAGGTCCTTGCTCATGTGTATGCAATCTCAACCTTGTTCATCACACCCCCACTTACCTTGGATGCATATCCACGTTGTAATCATCAGCTGCTCACAAGCCGTGTAATCATGCATTGAAGGACCCTTTTGTGGAAACTCTAATTATCAACAAGTAGTCAATCACTCGTATTGCATCAGAGAATTGTAAGCTACAACAGGAGGGCAATTCTGAAACATATGTTTCTTTGAGAGCTCCAGCATGAGGATAATTTGGAAACATGTGTTTCAATTTTTTGTTCCACTCACAAAAGATTAAGTGTATTGGATCAAACATTGTAAGTGATGTTGAATTTCATGCATTGGAATTTTACATCAAGGCTATCTCTTTTACCTTTCCTTGTTATCTAGCTTCATAGTTGCTTGATTCAAAAGAATTTGGGTGATTTCAAGATTTCTAGCATCAGACCTTAATTATTGAAGTATATGAGAAAACAATTTGTTTGATTATCTTGTACTTTTCTATATGCGGAGAGTCAAGTAACATGCAACTATGACCAATTGCATGCATAGGAAAGGCCTAATTTTAGAATCATGAATCGAATGATTAATGAAGGTTGAAGATCCATAGTGCAGTTTATGATACAAGACACTCGAAGTGAAGTAGGACTTTTGTTTCCTACACTATAACTAGGGTAATGGCTTTAGATAATGTTCTAATGGGCAATGTTCCTACATTATAACTAGGGTAATGGTTTTAGATAATGTTCCAATGGGCAATGTTCCTAAGTAGCTAGGTGCTTTACACAAACTCTAGGGTCTAAACCTAGCTTTCAATAAGATTAAAGGTGGAATTATTATGGCTTTGGGTGATTTTGGTAGCTTTCTTAGTATCAATACTACAAGGAACATATCTTCTATTGATGCACTAAGCAGAGAATCAAAAATTGTATCTTGACATGTATGTTCTAGCCATAACTACCATCATTCATAGCTTTTGTTGTGGACAATGTAAAAAGTGGAGGCGAATTTTAGACCAATGGCTATTTTTTAGAAGTCTTCTTGGTCATCGGGCTAAAGTTTTGGGTTTGAACATTCAAAAAATAGTCCATGTAATTTTTTTTTTGCATATTTTGACCTAAAACTTGCTTAAAAATAGCTTAAATTTTATATTTTCTCACAACATTTGCCCAATTTTCTAAGATCTTTATCTTTGATCAACCAAACTAAATATCATGGGGTCTCTTATTTTTTACCCTGCTTGTGGAGTGGTCATTCATCACCTTTGTACTCTCAATGAACTCTAAGCTATAGAATTTGTTAGTAGAAGTGTTTGAAATAGCAAGTAAACTCTACATTTTATGCACACTAGACTATGTATCTAACATCAACAGATATATTGGACTTCTACTCCTACTATACTTTGGGAAAGAGAACTCTTTAAATGAGTCAACAAGCATGTAACATATTGACTGTATGCATATTGATCTATACCCTAAGCTATTTGTATAGCGATGGTGATATGCAATACATTAATAGTCATATCTTTATGCTATAATAGTAGTTGTAGTATGTAGGTTAACTTGATCCAAATAATACCAAATAGTCCTCGTCCATACTTTTAGATAATAGGAGGTTCCACTTAGTTAGTTCATTGTGATAAGGTTAGAACTGAAACAATGATAGAGAAAATCTTCTACATATCCCAAAGATTTCATATAAGCCATTCCCAAAGTCACAATTACATAGAGATCATGATGACCACTTTGCCAATAGAATCATGCACACATATTACATTCTTTAGTCTAGTATCAATGGGTTTTGCTTCACCAAATTTTGTCAAGTCACAAGTGGGATCTCTTGCTTTCTACTACATCAATGGCTGCATGTTTCAAGTATATTATAAGTAGCATTTGTGCTAGAAAGATCTTCATCTATAGGTAGTTTAGAAGTAGCATCTATGCTAGAAACATCCTCTTTTGCATCAGATACATTAGAAGTAGCATTTGTGTTAGAAGCATCACCAAATTTTGTTCGGTCAAACAAGTAGGCTCTCTTGGGTATGAAATCTTTAGATGGAGCATCTTGATGGGTTGTTACACCAATGGCTACTGCTCCTATGAAATATCTAGAAGCTGGGAAATGGACTCTACAAGAAGCATATCATTTGCAGGGACATAGTCCTCCCTAGTTGTATCTTCTTCAATGTTTACATCAATATGCTTTTACTGGTCATCACAATGGACTCTTTCGTACTTCTTGTTGTATCAATTGGTATTGCCTCATCTGGAGGAGTAGATTTATCGACTATGATAGAACCACCTTCATTTGTAGCATCTAGATCATTAGTAGTTGCATTCTCGCAAGCAATAGTTCACTTGACTGCATGTCTCTTCATTAGCACTCATGACAACTTCTAATCTCTACTTGGATGTATTAGGAGGTTCCATCTTTGCCTTCAATATATGCCTGCAAATATCCCAGGTCTCAATAATTGTCTAAATTATATACATCGTTACTTGGATGTATTGTATGGATGATTATGTTTATCTCGACCATCTCACACTATTGATCTGGAGGTTGTTGCAAGTGAATCTAAATGCATAGAGAACTCCTCAATTTTAATGCTTGATGGGAGATGCCATTTGGTCTCCCTGTTGACTTCAGATCTAGATGGTATTAGGTCTTTTGAACCATTGGTATTGCTACTAATGTGACATGTACTGACAAAAACAAAACTGCTAAAATGTACTAACACACGAGAAGTACTTAATGACCATTGATCAACCTGGCTATAACATATTGTGTGCGTCCAAATCAATCCGGTACATGTGCATCTGAAGAAAAGACAAAATTGGAAAATGAATGGCCAATGGTGAATATGACAAGTTTGGAGAGCAAGCTTGATGGAATATGCTAATTTTTGAATATTATTTTCCAACCACTATTTGTAAGCTATACTACATGTGAGGTAATCATAACTAAGAAACATTAAATATGATTCATAATAATATAGCAATAAAATACATTCCATCAGCTCTTTCTGTTGCAATCATAAGATAAAACAAGAAGTGGATTAGAAGCTACCATCATTCACAGCCTGTGGAGTGCTCATTCACTCCCTTTTGCAAATTAGTTGCATCACTAATTTGTTCCACACATGTGAGGAGTTGCTTTCTTCCACTCTACCCAGCCTACTTGTTGTTTGCTCAACTAGGTACAATCAACCATCTATATACTGATGTTGACAAGGACATATGGAGGGATTGGAACTTGTGTACTATGGTATTATCAAACTTTGAAGTTACAAATAGGAGAGTGACATCATCAATTGGAGATTCTATATGTATTCTAGTAGTATGGAGATCACATGAAGTATCTTGACTACTTTAGAGAGAGTATGTGTGTTGCATTATTGGACATCTAGTTGGATGCTAGTAGCATTGCTCACAAAGGATATCATTGTCTAATCACCACTCTATTGTGTATATCATTATATTTTATCTATGGGTGTTTGTACACTAGGATAGTGTGGGCTACTAGTGACCCAGTATATTGCTAGCTCCCAAGCTTAGGGGTGAGCTCATTTGGCTCTATGGTTGGGAGGTGAGATTGATTTCCATTGCCCATCTTTTCATGGATATATCTTATGTTCTATCTTATGTCTAGGTTGGATCCTAGTTGGTGGACATGAGATATATATATATATATAATTGTGTTGTATACTAATTTTACCAAATATTCAAGAATTTGGAAATTTTCATAAATTTTGGAAATTTCTAATGTAATTAATCTTATCCCCCTTACTTGAAGGTGAAAGTTTTCCTAAATATTATATAAGCAATCCCCCCAAGTCCCACTCTCAAATGTGGAGTTAAGATCTAGCCACTTGATCTGTAACGTGTCCACTAGAATCATTCCGGACACGTCTTAGCAGTCCATCGGGAAGGATGTCTAGAAAGCTCCGCCCGGCACTCCCATGGAATGTTACGGGACTTGCGATCTAGGTCTTCCCGCGTCTGCCACGTAGCGGAAGTATCCTGGCCGTTCCCACTTAGGATCGACCTGAATTTGGGTTTTCCTGTTTGGTCATTAGCTAGCAACAACTAGCGTCAGACCCGAGCGAACTACTTTACGCAGAAACGCCAGGTCCGAAGCGGATTCACGCTGCACTTGGTTCAAGGAGAATGGGAAACGAGAGGGAAGCAAGGCTCGACCTCTCTGCCATAAGGCATAGTCCCATTCCGTTCCCCTAAAACAGCATGAATCGGGTAATAGTTAATTCTAAGTCATCGTTCTCGTTACTTGTTCCGGAGATGACGATCAACCTCTGTTCGTCGAAGACTTCGAGAAAAGTTCCCGGCTAACCGGGACCACCCATCCATAGGACGGACCCATGGTCCATCCTCCGCACTTTCCTCAGTTTGTTTTAGTTATGTAATTACCTACCACATTAGTTTGACATATACAAACAGCTTCTTTGATTAACCCTGTTATGCACCGGTTCCTTCACGTAATCTTATCACAGGACATAAAGAAAACAATGCCAAACAACTTCTTTATTATCATTTTATCCTTTTATCTTTGAAATACAAGGAGTTCCCGCCCGTAGGCGTATTCATAATCCGCCCGAAGGCTATCCAGTAATCCACCAGGGATCACTAATCCAAGTTTTCGCCCGTAGACTAGTATGCGGGCCTCGAGATCCAATCCCGAGTCACGTTAGTCTCTTGTGCAGGGCCCGGAAGGCGAGGGATTTACGGCCAGAGCCCCCCCTGGCACCCAAGCGTCCTCCTGCTCCAAGTAGAACTCAACGGAGAGACCTCTCGCGGCGGGTTCGGTCCACGTTCCCGGTGCGGCTAACAACCCCCTTGGTTAGGGTCAGGCAGGCAGTCGGGGGTAACTGAAGCTGCCTCTCCCTTCAGGCTTCAACCTGAAGCTTTAGATATATTTTCATCCTTTAGTTCATTGAGCAAACAATGCAAACAGTGCTTTCTAAACTGTTACAAGCACAATCAATTTCCAGTGGTCGTTTTATTTGGCCAACTGTTAAAAAAGTGAATCATTCTCTCCGAATGCATCCAGCATTCGACCTGGGATCAAATTGCGACTTTGGCAAGATCCCCAAGGGTTTGTTTGTTCACCCTTTTATCCTTGGGTTAGGGCCATACCCTGTTAACCCAACTTAATCAATACCTTAGGTAATAGTAAATCCTGGCGACCATGTCGCTTCAATTTATTGATTGGTCATTTGCTTTCAGCCAAATACCTAACTCTCCCTTTTCTTGGCAATTATTCCTGAAGAAAGGTGAAGTAACAGGATGATTACTCATCCTCTTGTAAGTTAAATTCTTTCAGTAACTTGCCAACCTCATTTCGAGAAATGACAAAACTCTCTTGTGGACAAGTCTCAAGTCTATACGATGTTGCAACCTTTTTCACATGTGTTGCATCTATTCCACGGGATCATTTCACCCATTGAATGGCGTTTTCTGGTCACTGAATTACCTCCAGCCGAGTAGCAGGGTTTAGGGTGTCTTCTTACCCAACCCATTCCTAATTATATTGGCCCACGGCCCTAGGAATTTCCAACTCAGTCGGAGTTTCATCATTAGAACGAGTGATCCTTAGGATGAAACCTTAGATCATTTTTATGCATGAGCATCCAATTGATTCGACATCTCGTGAATGTGTGTAAGATCTTTGGGTTTGCGGGTTTTAACTTGGCAACAAGTGTAAAACTAGGTCGAATTCCTATCGCACTAAACACTAGTTAGCACTTGGGATATTTGTCATATCGACTGAACCATACCCATATGAATCTCTTGTGGTTTAGGTGACTTAGACAACTCAATATACTTGTCTTGCGACAGGGATGAAACCTTTCCTAAAGGTAATAAACTAGATCTAAAGGAGAACAATAGATACAACTTCACCAATACGTGTAAACATGCAATTCACTGCTTCTACGCATCACATGGTTCACAATAACCCTGTCTTTCCTTGGCAAAGTAAAAATGCCTGATAATCTGAACACTAACTTTCCTAGGTCCTACTAGGACTTACATCAAATAATCATGCCACTTGCAAGTCCATAGATCATTTTCGTGCCCTTCTATTCCTTTTCGAATAACATCTTATGGGTGTTAACTTTTCCTCATGAATCATTACAAGGAAGATTTATCTAAAAATGGGACATGCCATTAATCTTTCCATGCCTAGTAAAAAGGTGTACCTCAATAATTTCAACCTTGTAATGAGGCAACAGTTGTCCTAGGCTCGTCACTTTTGAATACACAAAAGGAAACTTACTAATAAAGTCCTACAAATGCATAGACACCTTATGCTCTTTTCATTCATTCCTTTGAACGTACCAATGATCAATTTTCATATCTTGAGCTATTTCTAATAAATGATCAAATAGCCAATTCATTTTCCAATTGCATTTAACTTGACTAATTGCATTTGACATGCATGAGTGCTTCCTAATCCATGAAGTTATCGTGATTAATTCAATACTTCTGTGTGGAATCCAAATAGATAAAACCTGGACTTGTGGACTCCGGGAAATATCCTCGTAAATACCAGGAGAAGATCCTTCCGCAGGCGCGTCTTGTGACTTTTTAGGGCCCATCATGACATAATTACGGACTTCCAGGTTGCCTTTTCCCTTACGCAATCGGTGAATTTGCTCGCCCTGGTACGCAGCCTCAAGATCTTGTTCTTTTCTCCCTGGTACGCAGGAGATTCCTTTCGAAATGTGGATCCTTGAGAATACCAGCTTGCGGAATTTGGCCTTATGGAAGGCCTCGCGGGGTTGGAGCTTGGTTCTTGGAAATGGGGATTTTATGAATGGAGTTTCAACAATTGGGGCCTTACAAGGATGTTCGCGGAAAGGGCTCTTGCAAATTGGCCTTGCAAGACTGGAGGCTTTAGAGTTCTTCTTCTCCTTCCCAAAAATCCTAGGACCGGCCTTGTGGGTGATTGGTGGGAAGGGCCTTTATAGGCTTCCTCTTTTACTCTTCAAAATCCCGAGGGTTAAAGATATTGTGGAAAGGTGTTTAAGGACCCCTCTTCTTCTCTACAAGACCTGGGGCCTAGAGGGCTTATGGAAAATTTGGTAGGAAGGCCTTATAGGCTTCCTCTTCGAAACCCGAGGGGAAAAATTGGGCTTTTGGAGGATCTAGTGGGACGGGGCTTTAAATCCGAGCCTAGAAGGCTTATGGGTGATCGGTGGGAAGGGACTTGCGTTGGGAATCCACGAGAAGGGGGGACTTACACCGGGCTAATATGGGCTGTGTGGGAATGCAATGGGAAAGGGGGATTGAATCCCGGGGTAAAAATGGGCTTATAAAGGGACTCCACGGGAAGGGGGCTTTGAGAAGCCCCCTTAGAAGCTTCCTAGAGAAGCTTCTAAGAGCTTCTGGCAGCACGTGGCCACGTCAGGGGGGGGTCGTGAACCAGGCGGGCGGCGGCAGACTGAAGTGGCCGGCGGCTTCCTGCAGGGCGGCGGACTGTGGCGGCTGGCGGACTGGGCGGACTGCACGGTGGCTCCCTCTGCACGGCGTCCTCTTCTCCACGGCGCCCTTCCTCCACACGGCGACCTCCCCCAGCTCGTCCAGCACGTCCGGCACCCCCTCCAGCAACGTCCGGCACGTCCTCCTCCCTCTCACCCCAGCCGTCCTCCAGCACGTCCGTCTTCTGCCGCCATCTCTTCCTCCCTTTTCACAGCCCGTTCGGCCTCCCTCTCACGCTCCCTTCCCCCCCCCAAGAGGGGGTTCTTATAGTCCAAGGGGGGGATAGGGGACCTCCCCACGTGGCCTTTTGCATGGCTCTCTCCTCCCACCTCCTCATGCTGCCCATACTAGCCCATCCCTTTCCCCCAGCCACACATCGGCTGGGGAAGATAATAAAAAAATTTGCAATTACCTTATCCTCTTGACCTCTTCCCAAGAGGTTGTTTTCCCGCGGCTATGCGGGTTTGAATCCCCGGCCTTATTTTCCTAAGGTGGAGTGTCTCCATTTCCCGCGTGTGGTTATAGATTAGCTGCTGGCACTAGTGATAATCTTTGCACGAGATTTACACGACGTGCGGGAAGTCAATATTTACGGCACGCGGTACGCGGAAATATTACATGATCAAATCTTTACTCCTTATTTGAAAGTGGAACTTGGGAGATTTTTAAATTCATTAATATGGTACTCTTTTATAAAAATAAAATAAATTCTTATTTGATGAATATTAACATATAAAATCTTACGTTTGATTTTAGCTTGTCTCATGGGTCCCCTAAGTTATGATTTGTATAATTGTATTTTGTATGGCTATATATATTTTTAAAAAAACTTAAAAACTCATTGATTTAAGGAACACACACACACACACACACACAAGAGAGATTATTGTTATATCCTTTTATTAAGAATGAAAAAATTTTTAATTGGTTGAATATTGACATATTTTTTTTCAATTTAACTATAGTTGTCTCATGGCCTCCCCAAGTCAACAACTCTAGATTCAATGATGCATACCATCATCACTTTGCATAAAAGGATTGAGAAACTTATTTATTTATATGTTTGATTTTGTATACTGCTAATTGAAAAGATATTTTATTAAACAATCTCTTCATCAAGATACATTTCAAAATCCTAAGGAGGTTGAAGTTGTATGAAAAAGTATTCATATACTAAATGTATGCTAGCCATCTCTTAATCATTTATTTTAAGAAATATAATTAGTAAATTATATCTAATTATAAGATTGTTATGATAAGATAAGTGAGAAAATGTAGTAGAGCAAGCAACACCAAAAGGAGAGTAAGAGAAAAAATGAAAAAATATTTAAGATACTTCTTTACATTTCTTTTTACTAAATGTAATATGATTTTATTTTGTTAACTTTATTTTCTTATCTATATTATAGCCTGCGAATCATATTGATGTGTTAAAGAATGTGAATTCTTCTAATGTTGAATCATCATTAGGAACTTCATCAATAACTCAATGTTCTTAATTTTATAATATCAAGAAAAGAAAAGGAAGAGGCTTGTCGGGTGATTTGGGGAGGTGGGAGGTTGAGGTGGTTACAACCTCTCTCTTTCTTTATCTTCTCCTCTCATGCTTCATTTCTCCCTCTCCCTCATTTGGCACAACACTTGCCTTCTTGTTCTTGCTTCCCTCTCTTGTGCTCCTTTGCAAGATCTTATGGAGAGTGAGGAAGAGGAAGAGGGTGAGGATGGAAGAATTGTCAAATTTCTTGTGTGCCTCTCTCTTGTGTGTTTGGAGAGCATGGATTCTTGGTGAGAAGGAGAGTTTTCTTGAAGGTTTTCATGGCCAGCAATGTATTTGCAGCCTCTACCTAGCCGGTTCGTGGTTCATATTGTGCCGTGGCAGGGTGCTCTTCATTTGGTGCACTGGCCGGGAAGAGGTGGTCATGGAGCTTGCAAGAGAAAAGGTTTGCAGGTTTGATTTTGGGTCATGGAAGGCTTCATTCTTGGCTGCATTCTCAAGAGGAAGAGATGGGTGCTCTGGTACTAAGAAGATAAAAAGCTTTATCTATGGGAAGATGGAGAAGAAGATGGTTTACTGAACCCTCTATTCTTGTTGCTTGAGATTTACCATTGAAGGTGGGAGTCATCTCAGGAAGATGCTAGTTTCAAAAGGAGGTTATTATTGCAAAGAGAGAGAGGGTGATGCCCTCGACGCCTTCCTGCACATGGCCTCTCATCTTAATTTTCTTCACTACAGTTGTGCAGTGTTTGGCTTCTTTGACAACATCTATTACAAAAAAAAAAACTTGTGGCTACCACTGCCTACCAGCTGCTGGTGTGATATCGTCGTTGTCCACTATCATAATATGGCAGTTCAGATCCAGGCCATAGCTCATTGAAGGATGAAACGCCGACTGGCCCGTGGTCTGCTTCTCAACATCTGAAGCAGCAATACCGTCCTCATGGTGATGAATATCAAGAGGATGATGAACAAACGTATAAAATCAGAAAATATTGTCAGAAGATGCAAGAGGAGCCGAGCTCATCTTCCATTAGCACCTCCGCCATATGCTTGTCGTCTTCGTGCAATGGCGCATTATTGTCAGCAACTGCTGTCTTTGCAATCACAAACGGATTTCCTATCATTTTCATCTCCACCCGTCCACCACACGATTCCAACACGTCCTCCAATCCTTCATGACATGGCAGAATTAGTGAACCAGTTTTCGAGGCTGATTGCATTTCATATCTCTTCCTTATCCTCAGGCTATAACAGAACGATCAATTTAAAAAAAACAATTCAATTATCATCCATCCCTTTAAAATCTAGTTCATATGCTTGACTTTAACCCTCCTTGTATGCCTTTCATTATCAAGAATCCCCATGCCGCTCAAACCACACACGTATATCTATGTTTCGTTTTCTTTTCAGTTTCCCAATTTTATTCTTAATAAAACCTTCCTTCTTGAATTTTCTAAAAAATAACATAAATTGGGTGGGAGAACTCCAATGCAAAATCCTTCGCTAAGATGTGCTTTAGTTTTATATTTTCGGGTTTTCTTATGTTCTGCATGGTGTGGTTATTATTTCTTTCCTATCTTGAGTGTGACGTTGACCTTGCATTCAATTTGTTGAAAGACCCTATCCTTTGTGTTTTGCTTGTGATTTTTGTTTTGGGTGTTTCTAAACCTAGGCAAATACGACCTAGTGGTGTGTTTTTCTTTTGGTGTGTTATTATTTTTTCCCAATCCAATGACAATCCAAAAAAATCAAAGAAAGAAGATGAAGATGAAGATTTTTGTTCAAGTGCTGATCGTGGTTCTTCTTCAAGTCTATTCGCGGGGACGCTTCACACTTAAGCGTGAGAGGAATGATGACCGGGAAATCAGTGCAAATATAGGCACAAAAATGTGTTCAACATGGAAACATCCTTTGCAAACTAACACTTTGCTTTTGTACCCCTTTGTCAAAATTTCAAATATGAAGCAATGTAAAATGTGTAGTCCAAAAGGCTCACATTAAAAAAATGTTGAAAGGAAAGGGAAGGTCAAACACCTTCGTCTCATTCCAAAAATTGAAGGGTCTTTAGACCTTAGCCAATGTATGCAACTTGATTTTATAATATCAAGAAAAGAAAAGGAAGAGGTTTGTCGGGTGATTTGGGGAGGTGGGAGGTTGAGGTGGTTACAACCTCTCTCTTCCTTTATCTTCTCCTCTCACGCTTCATTTCTCCCTCTCCCTCATTTGGCACAGCACTTGCCTTCTTGTTCTTGCTTCCCTCTCTTGTGCTCCTTTGCAAGATCTTATGGAGAGTGAGGAAGAGGAAGAGGGGGAGGATGGAAGAATTGTCAAATTTCTTGTGTGCCTCTCTCTTGTGTGTTTGGAAAGCATGGATTCTTGGTGAGAAGGAGAGTTTTCTTGCAGGTTTTCATGGCCAGCAATGTATTTGCAGCCTCTACCTAGCCGGTTCGTGGTTCATATTGTGCCGTGGCAGGGTGCTCTTCAACACCCAAAAGAAGCATAAAAACAAGGCACAAAAGAATCCAAGCATGCATCATATTTTCCTTTTTTGTGAAGAGAATAATACTAAGTTGTTACAAAATCACCAAAAAGAGATAGAGATATGAGGGGGCAACATCCACATCCACATCCATCATTGCTTATGTTCGTGGGAGGGATGTGACCTAAGTATTCAATTTGGGTTTGGAAAATTTCACTCTTGTCAAGGTTATCATATAATTTATTCTCTTTCAACAATTTGAAAACTAAAGATAGATGCTCACAATGCTCATTCTCATCCTTACTGAAAACCAATATATCATCAAAGAAAAAAATCACACAATTTTGATACTTCAAAAATATAAGATGTATCATATGACTGAATGTAGCTAGTGCATTGGTCAAATTGAAAGGCATAACAAGAATTTTAGAATGACCAAACTGAGTTCTAAATGTAGTCTTAAAAATGTCAGGTGTATCCAAGCGTACTTGATGATATCCAGATTTGAGATCTATCTTGCTAAAAACAGTGGCCCTTTGTAGTTTATCCATGAGATCATCTACGCTAGGGATCCGATATCTATTCTTAATAGTGATTTTGTTTAGGGCACGATAGTCAATGCACATCATATAGGTTTTTTAAAATTCTTAACTAATAGGACAAGTGCACCAAAAAGAGAACTACTAGGCCTAATGAGTCCTCGCTTGTATTTGGAATTTTTTAAATTCAATCCGATTGTGTGTATAATGTGCTTTACATGGCGGTTGAGAACCAGGGACTAAATATTTTTTATGGTCTTTAGGAAATGCAAGTGGTAAACTAGGTGGTAAATTAGTAGCAAAATAGTCTTTAAATTGTGAAAGAAATTGTGCATGCCTAGGATGCATCTGATTTTCCTTAGCTTCAATTTCATTCACCCATACTAAATATGATTTACTACCTTTTCTCAATGCACGTTCATCCTGTGTGTGACTAAGCAATGGCAAATTATAAAAGGTATGCAATCCATGTAATGTGATTTGGTTTCCGTTAAAATCAATTTTCATGAAATGTGTGGAATAATCTATGTAAAGGTTATATTTGTGTCGCCAAGGCATTCCTAAAATGATATCACTAGCTTGCAAAGGAAAACCAAGAAATTTCTACACTCAACATAATCACCGATTTTAATCTCTAAATCATATACTTCTTGTGAACCATTGTATCTAGTGCCTAAGAATGCGGCCTTTATGGGATAACGAGTTGGAATAGTAGATAAATTCAATTCTTTTATCAACTTTGTAGAAATAAAATCATGCGTGCTTCCATCATCATGCAAAATAATCTTTTCTTGACCATGTACAAAACATTTCATTATTAATAATGAATGAGGATTTGGCATACTTGATAAAGTATCTTAAGTATCGCCAATATCATCATCATCTTCAATGAAGTCTAGCATATCTTCATGGTCCTCATCATCAGTTGCTCCCAAGTGATTGATTTGAACATCTTGCTTCTTGGACTAACAGCTCGCTGGTAAGTATCCATGTTGATGACACTTGCAGCAAACCATAGGCTTTGCTTTGTAGACATTATTGGTAAGGGCTGGAAATTTGGGTATATTGGGATTTGGTTGGAGGGAAAACTTAGAGTTTGAATTTGTATTTGATGGTAAAGCAGGAAAGTCTAAAGACCCTTCAATTATTGGAATGAGACGAAGGTCTTTGACCTTCCCTTTCCTTTCAACATTTTTTTAATGTGAGCCTTTTGGACTACACATTTTACATTGCTTCATATTTGAAATTTTGACAAAGGGGTACAAAAGCAAAGTGTTAGTTTGCAAAGGATGTTTCCATGTTGAACACATTTTTGTGCCTATATTTGCACTGATTTCCCGATTATCAGGTGTCATCATATTCCTCCCACACTGAAATGTGAAGCGTCCTCGCGAACCTTGTCAAAGAAGAACCACTGTCTAACAAAAAACACTTCCAAAATTGTTAGTAAACAACGTCAATCACAAGGCCTAGCCATTTTAGGGTATGGGACTCCAAAGCCATGACAACCAGAGTAAGGGAACTCCTACCTCCATCATACTCCCACACTGAAAAACTCGCATACTTGTTCAAGGATAGGGTTCAATGTTCAATAAGGGATCATAAGAACAACTTCTCCATCCCATGGGGAAAGAAAGATGTTCCTGTCATGTCGCTCCAACCCCACTTAATGTTTGCTAGCATTTTTAGCTGCGAGAATGAAATTGTTTGAGCTAGTTATCCCCTTGCAAAAGGGTTTGCATTGTGATTGCTAGTGATAGCTATCACAAGGGTGTGTTTTAGAATTCTAGAACGTGTGCTTAGGTTTGATATTTTTAGTGTTTTGTTTCTTTGATAGTGTTATGTATCACTTTAAATTTGTGTCATTATTTTTGTCTTTAAAAGGGCATTGAGGGTTGACCATGTGGACATAAAGATCAAGAAGGGAAAGAGGGGTTGAAGTTTTGTTGAGGAAATGGTGATGTTGAGTACTTGAGGTCTTTGGGAGGGGTAGTTCAGGAGGAGGCAAGACTAACGAAGGTTAGCCACATGGAGCTATTATTATATTAAAAGCAGAACATAAGAATATGCCATTTTAAAAAGGTTTCAAAGGCTTATCTATCTTTGGCTTAGGCTATGTAAGAAAGGGTTTAACTTTAAAGGACATGTGTCTCGTGGAGGAGAGAATGTATTGAGGGAAAGGGTGGGAGGTGAAGTTGTTCTTGAGGGGGTAGCATTGGAAGGGGCTTGTGTGGTGAACAAAAATGATGTACATAGAGAAATTTATTAGAAAGAAAAATAAGGGAAGCATAGGAACACCCTATTATAGGGTTAATTTTAATGTGTAGCTTAACATTGTTATGTTCGAGCTTAGGTTAAGGGGTTCAGGCATCCTGCATAAGCAAAGAAGAAGTAAATGATATCTCTTTGCAGATTTGAAAGACGCTCACAAAAATAATCATTTGTTGTATTTTCTCCTTCTTCCTCTACTTCATCTCACATTTCCTCCCTCCTTCATCCTTGGATTCTTCTATCTTCTTGAGAGAACGAGATCTCTAATTATTATACTATATCAACTCAACAAAGAGCAGCCACAGTCATTGCATCTAGTCATGTACTTTACACAAGAACAAGCAAACAGAGATGCAAAAGGCCTCTCTTCTTCTTTCTGCTCATTCTCTTTGTTCTCTCCCTTGCTCTACACGGCTACTTGGAAGTTGCTATGGTATGTCTGCATATGGAAGGGATAAGAAGGCCATCCTGGAGAGGGAGGAGGCCATGTTGCAAGTAGAGAAGAAGAGATTGTGGATGAGGAGGAGGAAGAATGAATGAAGGGGAAGAACCACTTTGTTGCTGCCATTTTGTTTTGCCTCTGCTTCTTCTTCTTCTTCTTCTTTCTCTTATTGCCTGTTCTTCTTTTACTTCTTGTCACCTTATAATCTCCATTAGGTTGTAGTTTGTTGAGATCAGTTTCTTTCCCTGGCTGCACACCAAATGACAGCAACCCTCCCACGAACATAATCAACCACAAAACCAAGGACAAAGCACACAAAATCTATGTGTATGGCTCTGCCATTAATCTCAACACTGAAAAGAAACCATAAATTTCTCTTTTAATAATGAATAAAATTATCATCTTCATCCATAACTTCAATCATTATGCAAGAACAAAAGAGAAAAGAGAAATTTTTGCACAAAAGACAGAAGAGAGAGGAGAGAGAACAAATTTTTGCACCACAAAAAAGGGAGAATGTGCGATTGGAGAAGAGAGAGGGAAGGGAAAGAGGCACATAACCACTTGTGCACTCCACCCCACCTCTTCCCCAAAAAGTACACCCCTTCGTATTTTATTATTTCTTTGAAATTTTTTGATACATTTGATGTTATAAGGCCTTTGGCCTTTAATTTTGAGTATTCCTACGCTTTACAAATGCATGCACATAACACTTTTGTGTATACCATTTATTTATGATGGATGTGGATGTGGATGTGGATGTTGCCCCCTCACATCTCTATCTCCTTTTGGTGATTTTGTAACAACTTAGTATTATTCTCTTCACAAAAAATAACAATATGATGCATGCTTGGATTCATTGATCCTAAAAAGACAGAGGCAATTTTGAATTGGCCAATCCCTAAAAATGTGCATTAGTTATGTTCTTTCATATGCCTTGTCAGCTTTTATAGAAAATTTGTGAGAATTTTTTCATTGCTTGCATTTTCTTTGACGAAATTATTAAGGAAAGGTGTTGTGTATCATTGGTCTGACAACTGGCAAAAGTCTTTTGATTTGTTGAAACATGCTTTAACACATGCACTTGTCTTGCAATTACCTGGTTTTAATCGACCATTATTTCTAGTAGTCATTGATGCTAGCGGATCACGAATAGGAGTTGTCCTCATGCAAGATTCACATCCCATAGCCTATTCTAGTTGCAAACTTAAACATTCTGAGTTGAAGTATTTCACCTATGATAAAGAATTGTTAGCTGTAGTTCAAGCCTACATTAATGGAAGCACTATCTTGTGAGATCCGAATTTATGATTAAGACTGACCACCAAAGTATCAAATATCTCCTTAGCCAGCCACAAATTTATGACCGTCATATTAAATGGGTTGCTTTTATTCAAAGTTTTCATCCACTTATCCAATATCAGTCAAGAAGAGAAAATTTTGTTGCCGATGCGTTGAGTAGAAAACCAAATATCCATAATATTTCCATTCTATCTTTTGATTCCCTTACTCCTATGAGGGATACCTATGACCATGACCCCACTTTTCAAGCTGATTGAAATAAATTAGTTGCTAATAAACTGGATTCCAATTGATTCTTTGTCTTATTCTAATGGATTTATGTTTTATGAGAAAAGATTGTGTGTCACCGTTCAATTTAGATCATTTGTGTTGCACGAAATTCATTGTTCTCCATATCAGGGACATAGAGGTATTATTTTCACTTTAAGAACATTGGTTGAAGATTTTACTGGCTGAAAATGGAATCTAATGTTTCTAAATTTGTTTTTGAGTGTTTAATTTTACAAAGAGTCAAGTGATACCATGGTAAGCAATATGGTTTGTTAATGCCTTTACCAATTCCTAACCATCTATGGGAACATATTTCAATGGATTTTATAACTAGTTTACCTAATATACAAGCTAATCATGATAGGATTTGGACTATAGTAGATCAATTTAGTAAACAAGCATATTTTCTACCATGCAAGAAAACATTAACTGCATCTCAAGCTGCACAATTGTTTTTGAAGACTGTTTTCACTAACATGGTTTGCCAAAAGTTATTATTTTTTATCCTAATTTTAGATTTTGTTATAATTTTTGGACTACTTTGTTTGCTAACTTGGATACTAAGATTGATTTCTCATTTGCATTCCATCTTGAAACCAATGGGAAAACATAAGCTACTAATAGTATAATTCTAGATCTTTTGTGTGCATAAACAATTTCAAAACCACAAACATCGGATATACATTTGCATCTACTTCAATTTCAATAATACACCACACACATCTACGCATAAAGCACATTTTGAAATCATTTATGGACATAGATTGCCTACAACTGTTACATCATTGTCAAATAAAGTTAAAGCTATTGATGATATTGCCAATACCCATGCTACTATTTTTGCTCAAGTTAAAGATATGATTGTGAAAGCCCAGCAATCATACACTAAACAAGCTAATAAGAAAAGAAAAGCCATGAGTTACAATGTTGATGGTTATGTTTGGTTACACATTGAAAAGAGAAGATTGCAAAGTGTTGAGAAACACCCTGCTGTTAAATTAGTACCTAGGTTTTATGGACCTTTCAAAATAATTCACAAGATCAATGACAATGCATTTCAATTAGAACTACCCAAACATTGAAAGATCTATAATACTTTTCATATCAGCTTGCTACAAACTTTAAGAGGCCAATTACCTGTCCACCATGTCTATAAAAACCCTCCTTTGTTAGAAGAAGAAGAAACTGAAATCCTTGAACTTGAAACTATTCTAGACACTGACTTTATGACCACTAGAACTGGTCACACATATTCTAGATATTTAGTTAAGTTTAAAAATCATCATGTTGAAGAGGCCCAATGGATACACGCCCGTGACCTAAGTGCTTACCCCTCACTGCTCGCTCCACATTGAGCTAATAGCAATTGAGGACCATTGCTATCCCACCCCAGGGGTATGATGCCATGAGGTATATTCCACGATGGATTCTGTGACTATATTTATTTGCCAGGGCTCGTACACAAGGTGGATTCCTTGTGTGAGAAGTTGACAAGGACGCCTATCCTTTTCGGGCGTTAGATTAATTGAATGTGCACATGGGTGATTCCACAATGGGTAATTCCACAAAATACATGTTGAATTAATAGACGTTTCGGATTTTAGAGTGCACACTCAAATTAAATTAAGGTTAGGACGACAGAGTTCCAACCTATTTAATTATTTTGTAGGCTGCTAAGTATTCACTTTTGTTGGGTTTTATTTAATAATTTTCTTACAATTGTGAATGCTTCATTAGATGTCTAGAGCAAGCAGTGATGGCTTGGATAGCATCGAGCGATTACATGAATCCCAATGCCTAGAAAAATTACTATTTTTGATGGGCACATGCCTTATCACTAAAGGCATGGCACCAATATTTACTTAAGCGTGCTTATTTATTAAATTGCTTAACAAAACATTCATTATCTTGTATGCGCATACGTGCTCGGTTAAATATTTCATTATCTGATATTTCTATTTGGGCATAGTCAATGCCCAAATGCCGTACTCCATATTTGGGCAAAAGCAAACACAAAAGTAAAAGCATGCTATTTGCAAAGTGGGCTATTTTTTAGCTTAAAGATAAATAAATCTATAAACACATGCCTTGTGAAGCGCTCATACAAGGCATGGGGGGAGATTGCACCCAATTTTTCTTTTTGTCTCATGTCATGCAAATTCTCTTTTGCTTTTATGAAGGTTTTGTAGAGTTCTTTGTTCTTGGGCACCTTCTGGCATTCACTACGCATGCATACATCATCTGATCTACACACAAGCTTTTCTGCTTATACTAGGTAGACCTTGGCTTAGGAAAGCAAGAGAAATTTAAGATTGGGGAAAAGGAATCATAACAGTTTATGATAAAAGGGAAGTAGCAAAGAAATTTGATATGTCTTTGAGAAAGGAACTAGTGAATGAGAAGGATAGTGAAAAAGTATATGAGGAAGAGAGTGATAGTTTTGAGAAAAATGATAGTGAGGATGATGACACCCGAAGAAGCATAAAAACAAGGCACAAAAGAATCCAAGCATGCATCATATTTTTATTTTTTTGTCAAGAGAATAATACTACATTGTTACAAAATCACTAAAATACACACTTACATGAGGGGGCCACATCCACATCCATCATAAATAAATGATATACACAAAAGTGTTACGTGCATGCATTGGTGAAGGGTAGGAATACTCAAAATTAAAGACCAAAGGCCTTATAATATCAAATGTATCAAAGTTTCAAAGAAATAATAAAAATACGAAGGGGTGTGCTTTTTGGGGAAGAGGTGGGGTGGAGTGCACGAGTGCTTATGTGCCTCTTTCCCTTCCTCTCTCTTGTCCGATGGCACATTCTCCTTTTTGGTGGTGCAAAAAGTTGTCCTCTCTCCTCTGTCTTTTGTGCAGACATTCTTCTTTTTCCTTTTTGTTCTTGTATAATGGTTGAAGCTATGAATGAAGATGATGAAGATAACGAATCGGTTCATCATTAAGTGGAAGATTTATGGTTTCTTTTGAGTTTTTGAGATTAATGGCTCAGCCATGTGCATAGATTTTGCACGCTTCTACCTTGGTTTCATGTTCATTTCCTGCCGTGGGAGGGTTGCTGTCATTTTTGGTGCGCAGCCGGGGAAAAAGCTGATCTCAACAACTAGAGCTGAAGAAGGAATGGATTTCGTAGTTTGTTGGTTTGATTAGATGAGGGCAAAGAGCTTTGCAGAGATTTGATAATAAGGAAGAATAAATAAATGAGCAAAATAAGAGGGAGAAGATAAGTATTCAAATCACTTGCTTTCCAGCATACGTCTCTTTCCCAATCACAATTTCTGGATCAGCAGAAACTTATAGGCACCATGAAGCTACCAACAATCTTGGAGGAAGAGGACGCTCTATTAGGATTAGAATATGGAGGCATTGCTAAAATTAATGAAAGAAAGAAAAAGGCAGAGGAAGGAGTTTTCCTCCTCGGTTCCCTTTCCCTCCTCTCCACAAGTGTATGGCTTCCCCCCATCTTCCCCAATGCCTCTCACCCTCTACTCTCACGAACAATGCTTCATTATGCTCTGGCATAAAGAGAGGCCACTTTCATTCTCCTCACACACTAACGGTGGAGTATAACACCTTCTGTAATGCCATCATCCTGGTCGAGTGTTGTAGTCGAAGAAGAGAGAGAGAGAGAGAGAGTCAGAGATAGCCAATTCTATTGAAACAGAGTGATTGTATATGAGAGATTGAGAGAGAAGACTATGAAGATATTGAAGATGAATACTATGTGATGTATTTCCATTCAAAGATGGTGTATTCTTTGCTTTCTTTGTTCTATTGATGGATTTTGTGAAGATGTTGGAGAATATGGTTAATTCTGTTAAAAACCGTGGGAGATTTACATGATGCTGCATGAAGATTTGTTGTGCCTGGTGTTCTTTTCTTCATTGTGATCATATGAAACATGATAAACAAGCTTGTTGATGTTACAAGATAGATTTTCTTGCAAGAGAATTCCCTTTTCCTTGGTGTTCCTCTCGGGGCTCCATGTTTTTGGCGGCGGCGACGCCGCAGTCGCCGCTGCCGTCTGCACCGTCGCCGCCGCCCGCAACGCCGCAGTAGCCGCCGCCGTCTGCACCGCCGCCGCCGCCGGCTCCTCTTCCCCCACCTCCAGCCTCCACCTCCTACCCCACCTCCTTAGGTTAGAAGCTAACCTAAGTTAACCATTAATTAACTAACCTAAGTTAATCACTAACTTAACTAGACTTAACCTAACTGACTTAAGTTAACTAACCTAACTGACTTAGGTAAACACTAACCTAACTGACTTAGGTAGACTTAACCTAACTGACTTAGGTAGTGTAGACTTAACTGATTAGCTTGACTTAAGTGACTAATGTGACTTATGTGATTTATGTGATCAATGTGACTTACTTAATCACAATATTCATTTTTTCATTTAAAAAATTTCAAAAAAATTTTAAAAATTCATTCTGTCTTTTGTTAATTTTTGGACCTTTGTCTGCTAGGAATTGCCTTTCCTATAATTTTAGAAAAATTCATCTTTCCTAACATTACCCATAAATTGCCAAAAAAATAGGAAAAATCATTTAAAAATTGTAAAAAAATTGTAAAAAAATTCTAAAAACCTTCTAAAAAATTTCCATCACCTCCCTTGCTCATTTTCCATTTATTCCAACATTAACAAATCACAACTACAAAATAAATAAAATAAATATAAATAAAAACCCAACATCAATCAACTTAATACATCTGCTAAGGTGTTATTTGTTGTTTCATCAGTGCTTTTTGCTTTTCCTTTCCTGGGACTCTTCCGTGCGCATTCCTGCATTTCATACACACCCTGCCAGGTATTTATTTTTTGTTATTTATTTATTTATTTTTTCCCCTTAATCACAGTTAATTGTTAAAATCAATTCTTTAATTCACACACCATGGCACGCGCATTCGCGCTAAACACACATATTTTTTTTTAATTAAAATAAACCAGCCGTTCACTTAGCACGCGCTACGTGCGCTACAGAGACACTCTAAAATTTTAATAAAATCAACCAGCCGTCACATGAGCACGCGCTGGCAAAAAAGCGCTCCACATCACTTTAATTATAATCAATGAATTGCATTTAGAGACCCAGTCGGGAATCGAAGTCCGGGAATCGTATAACTGCACCGTTTAACCTAATAATTGGTAATTAAATTTGTAATAAGGAACCGCCGTTTTCTTATTAAGGTTTATCACCTAATAAAACTTCACCCATTTTTAATAATTGATTAAAATCAACCCTTCATTAAATAATCCCCCCCTCACTGCACTTAATCCTTTTTTTTAATGAACCGTTTCGTGGGATGGGTATACGCAGTTCTTAATGTTATTTTCCCTGGACCAGTCTTGGTTCTATCCCAGATGTCGTATTGATAGATGTTGGATATGATATGGTTTTGGTTTCCTGTTTTCGTTACGGTTACGGTTACGGGTACGGTATGTAGTTTTTTTTTCTTTTATTGCCTGATACGGGGTTCAGGGTGTTTGTTTGATGCATCGCATGAAGCTTTCGGTCGCATTTGTCTCGAGGTCATGTCAAATTTTTTCTAGGATGTGGTTTGCCTGGGGTTAGTAGGTCAGGTCATGTCTTATTTGGTAATTCTCTTATCCTTGGTTTTTGTCTGTTGGTTTGCAGGCATTCTCCTTGATTGTCTGTGTTTGTGGTGTGTGTGTAACCATCTGAATGGCGCCTTCTCATGCTCCTCCCCCTATCCAGTACGTCCCACTAGTTAGTAGGGATTACTCGTCCCTACTTACTTTTGAGCCCCTCACGAAGGCAGGACTTGCTGCTTTTGTGGCCACTCCTTTTCCATTACTTCCAGAGGATCCGTCCGTATGTGATGAGTTCTTGGCCTCTTACAGCAAGAAGACAGGAGTAGTCCAAGGCATGTCTATGACATTGACGTCTCGCGGCTTAGGGAAGGCTCTGTCCTTACCCTTCAAAGGAGAACCTTTTGTGACCACTCGTCAGCTCTTCTCTAATGAAGAGATTCTCAAACTATTGCAGAAGCAGACACGGGAGGTCCTTGATGTTAAGAAAGTGATAAACTCTTCAGGAGTTTCGTTTTCGATGATCACTGATCCTGTCTGGAAGACGATGTGTCAGTTCCTTCAGGACAGATTCATGCCTGCCAAAACGCCATCCCACTATTTGTCCAAAGAGCTTTTCACAGCTTCCAGGATGGTGCTAAAAGGAAACATGGAGCCCCGAGAGGAACACCAAGGAAAAGGGAATTCTCTTGCAAGAAAATCTATCTTGTAACATCAACAAGCTTGTTTATCATGTTTCATATGATCACAATGAAGAAAAGAACACCAGGCACAACAAATCTTCATGCAGCATCATGTAAATCTCCCACGGTTTTTAACAAAATTAACCATATTCTCCAACATCTTCACAAAATCCATCAATAGAACAAAGAAAGCAAAGAATACACCATCTTTGAATGGAAATACATCACATAGTATTCATCTTCAATATCTTCATAGTCTTCTCTCTCAATCTCTCATATACAATCACTCTGTTTCAATAGAATTGGCTATCTCTGACTCTCTCTCTCTCTCACCATCAATCATACATCATATCCTCACTACAATCTCTCAAAAATTACTCTCAATAATCACTCTTAGGTCGTGGATACCCCTCCCAAGAGGTATGTCTGATATGAAAGGTCACCAGAGCCACTACAGTGTCTCTTCACAGCTCACTACTGTCACTTCACTCTAGTCTTCTCTTGAGTCTTCAACAGCTACTTCTTCCACTTCCTTCAGC
Source organism: Lygodium microphyllum (assembly GCF_053477565.2). Classification (NCBI taxonomy): domain Eukaryota; kingdom Viridiplantae; phylum Streptophyta; class Polypodiopsida; order Schizaeales; family Lygodiaceae; genus Lygodium; species Lygodium microphyllum. Next base: position 59,637,060 of record NC_141138.1, read on the forward strand.
TCTTTTGCAAAAGAATCCAAGCATGCATCATATTTTTATTTTTTTGTCAAGAGAATAATACTACATTGTTACAAAATCACTAAAATACACACTTACATGAGGGGGCCACATCCACATCCATCATAAATAAATGATATACACAAAAGTGTTACGTGCATGCATTGGTGAAGGGTAGGAATACTCAAAATTAAAGACCAAAGGCCTTATAATATCAAATGTATCAAAGTTTCAAAGAAATAATAAAAATACGAAGGGGTGTGCTTTTTGGGGAAGAGGTGGGGTGGAGTGCACGAGTGCTTATGTGCCTCTTTCCCTTCCTCTCTCTTGTCCGATGGCACATTCTCCTTTTTGGTGGTGCAAAAAGTTGTCCTCTCTCCTCTGTCTTTTGTGCAGACATTCTTCTTTTTCCTTTTTGTTCTTGTATAATGGTTGAAGCTATGAATGAAGATGATGAAGATAACGAATCGGTTCATCATTAAGTGGAAGATTTATGGTTTCTTTTGAGTTTTTGAGATTAATGGCTCAGCCATGTGCATAGATTTTGCACGCTTCTACCTTGGTTTCATGTTCATTTCCTGCCGTGGGAGGGTTGCTGTCAGAGGATGAGAGTTCAGAAAGTGATTCTGATAGGAAAGTATTATCTATTGCAGTTGAGTTAGTTAATTTGGAGAAAGATGGAGAGAGACAAGAGAATTGAGAAAATTTTGATGAAAGATGTGAGTGTTTGAGAGAAGAAAAGAGAATTGGGGAGGATTTCTTGAGTTTTTTAGAAAACCACGAGGGGGAGGGCTTAGAAATTGCAAGGTTCCAAGATAAAGTTGAGGGTTCAGATTTGTAGTGAGTTTGTTGGGATTTGTAGTGAGTTTCTGGATGTAGGTGTTGATCAAGAGAGTTTTGATGTTATGGGTTTTGACTCATGCTGTGATTTCAAAGGTGTTAGTGTTGTAGACTCTGGTGAGTCGTGTGAGTTGTTTGGTGATGCTTTGAGTATCCTTGAAGAGGCTTTGTTTGTGGTGTTGCTGATGTTGTTTTGAGTAGACCTAACCTTATTCTTCTTGATAGTTGTATAGATAACTATATGGTTGATTTAGGCAACAATGATGAAGAAAAAACTTTGTCTGAAAGTCTTGTGGTTTCTTTGAGTTCTTCTAGAGTATTTGATTATATTTATGATGACTTTGATTGGGGTTTTGAATACCCTGAAAGTGACATGGATGAGGATGTGAAAGGAAATTTGACTAAGGCTATGGAAAGGATTGAAATTTTGAGGGAAGAGAGATTTGACACTAAGGGTAAAGAGTTTGAAAGAGTTTGTGAGGTTGAAGGTGAAGAGGATTGGACAATTGGGCGTTTGGATAAACATTATGACCCTAAAGTATTGCCTAATTGTTTACCATGTTTACTGCAGCACAGAGGAGCAGGAAAATGGAGCAGAGGAGCGGGAAAATGGGAAAAAGGAAATAGCAAAAAAGGCGCAAGATAAAAGAAGAAAAAGGCGCCTTGACGGGTAACCAGACCCTGAAAAATTTAAATGTTCGGGCACGACCCCTAGAAAGTCTTAGTGTCGCCTCGAGAAAGCAAAAGAGTAAAAATCGCACCATTAAATGTGGAAGCGCTCCTGAATCCTTGTAAAAGAGTGCTAGGCTCGCTCCTGTGCAAATTGTATGCATTAGTTGGGAATAGGATAAATTAGAATGGTGGGAAATGAGAAATGGGCTTACGCCAATGGCCAGCCATGTAAAAAAGGGGATGACCGCCCAAAGAAGGGAGGGCATGTATATAATGTTCAAAAGTGAATGAGAAGCTCATTCTTGTGTGTGGCTAAAGCTTCTTCTTCTTCTTCTCTTGTTTCTTGCCTTCTTGCTTGTGCTTGAGAAAGGGAGTGAGGGAGTGTGAGAGGGTGAAGAAGTGAGTGTGTGAGAGTGAGGGATCGTGGAGAAGAAGCTCTCCATCTCCTCTCTCCGTCTTCTTCTCTTCTCTTCTCTTCCCTTGTCTCATGCATGGCTATGGAGGATGGAGCTCATGGGAGAGGGATTGAGGTTGCTTGAGCTTGCCACAAGGATTTTGGAGCTACCAGTGTGCAAGAGAGAGGAGGGTACTCGATCGAGCATCAAGGTAAGCTCACTACACTCGTAAGTTAGGCATGGCGCGTCGGCTATGTGAGAGGTAGCCATGGCCGCTCGGCTTGAAATGCTTGATCAATAAGCGGTCCGTAGGTCTCGGGGTAGAGCTTGTAGCTCCCCTTCACTAATGTTTTTGATTATGGTTCTTCTGAAAATTCTCTTGAGTTTGTTTGTGTGAATGCTATGGAAAAGGTTGGCCATTGTATATGTGGAGTTGAAGTCTTATTGTTTTATCAATGTCTTGAAGAATTTTCTTGTTCTGATGAGTTTGGTCATCATGAGATTATTGAGTTTGATGTGGATGATGGTGTGTTTGGATATTTTGTGGTGTTAGAAGATGTTTTTCTAGTTTTTCCTAGGATGTTTGATGTCTTTGTGAATGGAATTGAATTTGGCAGCACAAAAAGGGTTGTAACCTTATTCCAAAACCCTAGAATTGTTATGTTTCCCTTTTGGGAGGATGGGAGGGGTATGTAGATTATTCTGGATGATGAGATATTTTGTGTTGATAGTTTGGGATGTTTTGAGAACTTTAGATTTGAAATTTTTGTGGATTTTAAAGAGAAATTTGTGGATGACTTTTGTGTATTCACTAAGGAGTTGTTTGAGAGTGATGTGCCATTGATTTTTCTATTCTATGACTTTGAAGAATTCAGGGATGGAGTGTTGGATTCGATTTTTGATTGGCTCATAAATGTTGCATCATTTTATGAAAATAACGACTAAAAATAAATGTTTATAGACTAGGGGGAGGGCTAAATATGTCAAGTGTTTTTGCAAACCCCTAGAAAAAATGTAGATAGTTTGTTTTTCTTACTAGCTTAGTTATTTGTGTGTTGCTTGTTTTATCATTTTATAGTTGGATTTTCTATGTTTGTCTAGATTAATATTTTCTTTTTTAATTTTGTTTGATTTTATTAGTGTGGAAACTTGATAGCCTTGGTTGAGTTTGGTATTTTATTGGACATTTTGGAGCTAGGGATAGCCAGTAGCTATTGAACATCGTGGAATTAGTAAGTTTTCTTTCTGCTACTCTTGCACATCACAGGGAATCCTAGGTTCACAATGAGCAATTCACGTTGCACTTGTCTGGCAATACACTCAGGAGTGGTCTCCTAATATTTTCAAATACTTCCATGTCATGGGTTGGGTTGAAGCATGTTTTGCACCATTCTTGAGTACTAGCATGGCATGAGGCTCAGTGCAGCTATATGTAGTAAATCTTAGCTACACGGGCACTTGAGAGAGCACCTTCATTGAGCACATATTGTTATTTACATGACAAGAGTTAGGGTTCTTATCACTAAGTTATGAATCTCTAGTTGAGTGGGAATGGTGGTTGGATGAGTTTGAGGGTCATGAGGCCCTCACTGATGCTCGAAGAGTGGCAAACAAAACAATAAAAACTTAAAAGCTTTTTGAAAGCTTAAAGTTATTAAGTCTTTAGGCTTTCAACGTTTAGGCTTTTGAGTTTATAAAAAGAAAGCTTTTGATGAATTGAAAATCTAAAAGCTTTCAAAAGTTCAACGTGTGAGAATCCAAGAATCCTATAAAAGGAGGGTAGAAGATGTTCTAATGGCCCTTGCCCTACCCTTGAGATTTCAAGTTTGTATTTTGTGTAAGGAGAGTGGAGGGTCACACCGTAAGAGAGTGGAGTCTTATCATGTTGATCAAAGTGATCGAGAACTTGGATGCTGAAGTGTCAATAGGTGTTGTAATAAGGTTTTATGAGGTAGGAGAATATAGTACAATTGATTTTTTCAAAGTTTGTGTTTTTAAAAATTGCGCAAGGTGTGTGTAATGCTCTACTTGGAATGTGTTTTTGAATTTTTCTGAGCTACGAGAGGCATTGTTGATCGTTTGGTTTAGTGTGTGGCTTGTGTGGTATTTGTAAAACTTTAAAATTTTTCACATTTGTGTTGTTTATCAACAAAGTCAATTATCCTATCCGACACTCCTTATTCACGTCTCGTTATCAAGTAGTGAGTGAGGCTTGTTCTTGATAACCACTCATGTAACAACGTCAAGAATTGCTTGGTGGGTGACTTGCTTGAGTTTCGGCATGGAACACCCACCATACACATAAGAGGAAGCTTACTCAAGAATACAAGAAGAGATATAGAGGCCAAAAAAAATTTCTTCTTGGTTTCTTCTTCTTCTTTCACACAAAATATAATGTACACAAAGTATAAAGAAGATATAACATAAAAGAAAGTGGCCTACTAAGTCAAATAGTGCATAATTGACTATATCAATCGACTAGCACTATAACTATGCCAGTTGTAGGTAGCTATAACTATAATAAGTAATAAGTCAATGGCTATGTAAGGATCATAAATGACTATCAATGTGCTAAGTGTAAATGTGTGTGGACCCACCTAGCCAAGTGGTCCATTATCAATGTTTGCACCTATTGAGCTTGCCATCTCAACAAAACATGTTTAAGAATTTATCAGGAAAATCATTGGATTGATAAGGGGATAGTTTGATCAAAATAGGTATTCAACGACTTGTTTCAAGTAGGACATGTCTAAAATTCTTTAAATTTGGGGTAGCATAGGTGGTTCTACATTGAAGTCAAGAGTATAGAAAGCTAGATTTAGTCCTTATCTTTCCTTTGAGCCATAAAACTCTCTCTTTGGATCATTTTATAAAAGAGATATATCATTTTTACTAAGACTCGATCATTATGTATAGCATTGGGAAAGCTTGACAGAATATGTAATTCTTGTCAATTTCATATAGTATTTGTAATCGAATTTCTAAGCTGATAAAATTTACCTTATTCTTGTATAATAGGCTCCATTTGAAGCTATTGTACTCATTGATCAAAGTTCACATAAGGGAGATATTATTAGCTCAATAACAAAATGTCAATCATGTAGATGAGGGTAATGTATCTCTTCATTCCAATGATTAACAAAATATATCCGATGAGATCAGGCATGTGAATTTTGGGATACAACAACAAAATAGGAGTATGGATTCCAAGCTTGATAAATTAATTGATGATTTTACTTCACTTAGTGACAAATGTGTTCCTATAGCCTTTTCCATTGTTTCCAATTCACCTAGGCGAGACTGAATAGCTATCAAGGATTAGTGATACTTATCAAAAAGCTCCAATGCAAGCTTATGCATGTGTTCGTCACTCAATTGCATCATCATGTGGGTATCAGCATGCTACTATGGGTAGCATGGTTGTTATATTATTCTTGTGATGGTCTTTCATCTCATGATCAACAATATGATGATGAATATGAGCATTCTTATGGATAACCACCATCATTTGTGTTAGCTTCCTGATCAATTAGCACATCAAGGGTGTGTCTCTTTTGGGAAGTCATAGTTATTTGCAGGTAGGTTGGTGCCATTGGTTCCTCATCCTCCTCCTCAGGTTTGGTGATGGTTGCAACCTTCATATTATGTGGCGGTCCTATCATTCGTGGTTCATAAAGTGGATGTGGAGGGTAATACTTTTTTATGAAACCTCCATTGGAAAATTCTATGCCCTTCCCCTCTAGGGTTGTAACATGCCCGTGCTCCCCCCCATAGGAACTCCCCCCCCCCCTTAAATTCAAAAAAAAAGTTATTATCAGTTCAAAATTTTTTATCTCCCCCTCTCTCTCCTCGCCGATAGCATGTCGTGGAGAGAGAGAGAGAGGGAGTGGTGGTGATGGGGGGGCATGCAGCCCCCATGTGGGAGGGGTGGTCATGCCACCCACCTCCTCCCCCCCTCCTATAAGAGGTAGCCTCCCCCTCCCTCGTCGAGGGCTAGAGAGAGAGCGCCCCCTCCACCTACCTCCTCGACTACCAGTCGGCTGCGGCCTTCCCCCATGAGCAGGAAAGAGGACGAGAAGTGGGAAAGAATAAGGAGAGAAAGAAAAGAAGGAGAGAAAGAGGAGAAGGAAAGAAAGAGGAGGAAAGAAGAGAAGAGGAGGAAGAGGGAGAGAAGGAGAAGGAGAAGGAGAGAAGAAGAAGGAGAAGGGCAGAGAAGAGAAGAAGAGGGAGAGAGGGAGAAGGAGAGAAGAAGAAGAAGAGGGAGAGAGAAGAGAGAAGAGAAGGAGAGGGAGAGAAGGAGAAGAGGTAGAAGGGGAAGAGGAGAAGGAGAGGAGAAGGAGGGAAGAGAGAAGAAGAAGAAGTGGAAGAAGAAGAGGTAGAAGGAGAGAAGAGAGAAGGAGAAGTGGGAAAGAAGAAGGAGAGGAAGAAAAGAGGGAGAGAAGAAGAGAAGGAGAGAGAGAAGAGAGGAAGGGAAGGAGAGAAAGAGGAGAGAGAGAGAAGGAGAAGAAGAAGTGAAGAAGAAGTAGAAGAGGTAGAAGGAGAGAAGAGAGAAGTAGAAAAAGAAGAAGAAGAGGAAGAGAGAGAGAAAGAAGGAGAAGAGTAGAGGAAGAAGAGAGGGAGAGAGAGAGAAGGAGAAAAAGAGGGGAAGAGAGTTAGAGAGTGAGGATGGTTCCAGGAGCCACACTCAAGCCACCCCCTCATTGGCAAAGGGTCCCCTTCCCGCGACCTTTCCCTCTCGAACCCGTCATCTTGAAGGCCGCTAAGGCCCGGACTATCTAAACCCCAAGTAGAAATGAATCCCAAGAAGAAAATTGTGGGAAGCATAGGTGCCAAAGCTACCATTGGTTTCGATAATGCTGGAGAGGTGAACGGAGTGACCAACGCAACAAACGTCCCTACAGTCATCACGAATCAAACCCAGGTTCTAAGCTTTATAATTAATTATGTATTATTTCTCGTGGAAGAAATGAAGGGGTTAGCTACATGCATGGAACAAGAATGAGTCTTAGGGTTTTCATTTACTCTAAGCACTAGGTTGCATGCGTGAAATGGTAGAGTATGGAATTTGCATAAGTTTATATGCATGAAATGATAGCTTTAACACACATAAAATGATAAGGTTTTCACCTTACTTCACATAAAATCATAGCTTTTAAACCAATTTAGTGCATGAATAGTCATTTAGAATTCATGTTTCAGATTCATGATCAAAAGAAACACATGAAATGTAAGTTTCCATTCATGAGATACACTTGCACGGTTGGACAAAAACCTAGACTTTCATATACGCAAGTCACATGTGATCCGGTGCATTAGGGATAAGTATTCATTTCCAGGAACGAAGAGAGATAAAGGTCGTTTAGGATGTACAACTATACTAAATGCACCATGTGCATGATGGATAAGGTTGATTGGAAAATTTTCCATAGAACTACACTAAGAGAAATGGAAGGAACGCATGCATCTAGACTATATTTTGAAGGCCTAAATGAAGAGTCCTGTGTTGCCAAGAGTATTAATTGAACTTGGTTGGAACTAGAAGATTAAAAGACCCTTGGTTGGGTTGCGAATAAGGCATGTCCATTGCCTTGATTGACCAACTAATGCCTGAGTTAGGGTTAAGATACCATAAGGTAAAACCCAAGGGAAAGAGCAAGTCAAATTAAGTTAGCTTACCAAGAACATTTTCTTGCATGATCTCGTTTGAGATTATTGGGATCTCGCCAAGCTGCGAACGATCCAGGATTGGATGCTGGGAGCATCCGAGAAAAAGGTCCAGGATCAGATCCTGGGAGCATCCAGGCAAAAGGAGTCACACCTTAGCAGTTGGTCATACAAACGACCTCCGAAATGTTCATACTTGTACTTAGGTACATTATTTGATCTCTTTGCTCAAGGAACTAATTCAAGGAAAAACATTTAATGCTTCAAGTTGAAAGCCTAGAGGGAGAGGCAGGAACAGTTACCTCCGATTGTCTGCATGGCCCTATCCAAGGGGGTTGTTAGGTGCGTTGAGTATATGGACCTAACCCGCCGCGAGAGGTCTCTCAGTGGGTGCTACTTGGAGTGGGAGGATGCTTGGGTGTCAAGGGAGGCTCTAGCTGTAAATCCCTTGCCTTCGGATCCCACACAAGAGGCTGACGTAACTCGAGATGGGATCTCGAGGCCCGTGTACTAGTCTACGGGCAAAACTTGGAGCAGCAATCCTGTAGATTGCTGGGATAGCCTTCGGGCATGATATTAAATGTACTCTAAGATTATGATAGATAAAGAACGGATATTGGGAAAAAAGAAACTTGCTTAACATTGTTTTTGTGTCAGTGCCTAAGTTACATGAAGGAAAATGCGATAATTTGATTAGTTAAGGAAGCTGCTTTTGCATGTCAAACGTAATGTGGTAGGTAATTAGATAACTAAAGAAAATTGAGAAAAGAGCAATGGACGTGACTTAGGTCCGTCCTACGGAAGGGTGGTCCCGGTGAGCTGGGAACTTTTCTCAAATGATGAGATAACAAGACTATGAAGACCTAGTATCAGTAGATGTAGAATCCCGCTTTATTCTGTTTTAGAGGAAAGGAATGAGACTATACCATATGGCAAAGAGGTTGAGCTTTGCATCCCTCTTGCTTCCCATTCTCCATGAACCAAGTGTAGCATGAATCCGCTTCGACTCTATTGTTCCTACGCAAAGTGGTACATCTGGAGCTCGACGCTAGCTTCTTTCTAGAGACTTTGCTGATAGGAAAGGAACCTTGACTTGAGGTTGATCCCAAGTGGGAACGGCCGGACACTTCCGCTTGGGGTAGTATCGGGAAGATCTAGATCGCAAACCATGTGTCATTCCTTGCGAGTGCCAGGCGGAGCCTTCTAGACCCTCCTCTTGATGGGCTGCTAAGACGTGTCCCAGAAATGGACAAGGGGACACGATACAGTTGGTATCAGAGCGAACCAACAAGATTCAAAGATTACAAGGGAACTTAATGGAGGAAAATAAAGGGAATAAGAGGACAGTCATGGGAAGGTGAGTGGAATAGAGCAGTGTTTTTTGTTGAAAACATTCCTTTACTCACTTATGGATGCTGGGTTGCAGAGTCACGAAGCATGGAGTAAGTTCTTGGTATTCCAGGTCATGTTCATGATTGCAATGCATGCTTTGGATTATTGTCAGAGGTAGGCATGATGAATATTCTAGACCGCATCTATAATCCTTCACCCATGTATGCGAAATGGAGATGGATGGGAGAATGAGGTATATACTGCATAGCAGCCCACCAACTCACATACCTTCAGACCAAGTTGAAGAGAATCAAGTGGATGGAGGATTTAAGGATCCTGAAGCTGTTCACCTTTGTCGAAGCTCATACGAACACAACTTTGCATGTTGGCGGTCAGTAAGTCAAGCAGAATAAGTATGTCTATGAAGAAGTGAATCGGGTGATTCTTGCCGACAGGATCAAAGTGTTAGGGTGCCATGAGAAGAACGGGTATCAAAGGAAGGGATAACCCAAGATTCCTATGACTTATCATTTCCTGAAAATCCATGACCCCACTCCATATTATTATTCCGTCCTCTCTGTAGCTGATTATAACACAATCCTATTTTCGCCAAACTGATGTATCAATCAGCTTGTTCTACTTACCCAAAATAAATGTACTCAAAGGGTTATGCCCTCATGAATGAACAAGACTTTTTACTATCGTCTATCTTGATTGTAAATGTTAGCTAAGGTATTAAGCAATTAAATAACTTGGCTAAAAGTTGTGCTAGTCGTATTAATGTAATATGGGAAACGTTTGATAAGTTGTTAACATAAAGAATCTTATTGTCCAGACGCAACCCCAAGTGCAGGTTCCAAGTCCGACTCCTGCACTAAGTTCAGCTGTGATTCAAGAGAAGAAGTTCCTTCTCAAACAAATTAAGCCACCCAAGTTTGATGGCAAGGGAAGGACTGTTCAAGCCGATGCCGAGATCTGGATTGAGTCCATGGAGGACTACTTTGAGGCAGTAGAAACTGCACCTGCTAACCAAGCCATGCTCGCCAAACTTCAGCTTACAAGCAAAGCGAGACTTTGGTGGAAACAGTGGTGCAGAGACCAAGCGATCTCAGAGGGGACAGTCACTTGGGAGAAGCTTAAGGAAGCTGTGCGAGGGAGGTATCTGCCACTTGCCTACCGCACACAAAAGATGAACGAAGTCTGACTTGAAGCAGCTAGGATTATCCCTTGATCCATATTATTCAAATTTCGTTTCACTCCTAAAGTAGGCACCTCCAATGGATATGACACAACAGGTGTCAAAATTCTGTGCTGGGTTGAGTCCACCCATAAACACCCGATTGAAATCCATGCGTCCAATGGACCTACAAGACGCACTCAATCGAGCTGCTCCAATAATACAGGAGGTGCAGACCAAACCAAGGAATAAAAGGACTTGGCCTTACAAGGATTAGAACAAGGGTATGTTTAAGGCTCAGACTAAGAGAGTGCATGGTGAGAATCAGGGTCAGAGGAAGAATGCTAGGGCCAATGCTGTCAAAAACTTTGTTCCTACACAAGGTAATGACTGCAATCTAGGTTGCATCCATTGCAGCGAGCTCGACACTTCAAGAGGCTATGTCCCAAGCTTAGTAGAGGACATCACCAAGGGAAATTCCAAGGAGTCGTCTACAATAAGGAGCTGGGCGATGAAAAGATCCATCCATGGATGCTGACATTGAGTGGGCAACGGTTCACGCCGCTCTACACAAGAAGGGTTCTCGGTGATTCAAACTCCATCAGATTATGAAGGTAAAAGCTTCGAAACCCTAATTGACTATGGTAGTACACATTCCTTTATTTCACCGATTTGTGCAAAAAGATTAGGGATAGCCACAATAGATGCACCTACTTTACTTGTGGAGTTAGCAAATGGTCGTGAGGTCACTTGTACTAGGAAAACTGCTAAGGTGAAATTCCTACTGGGTGGGAAGCCAACTTTGGTGAGATTGAGGGTAATGAACCTAGGTGTCCACGAATGTTTACTCGGAATGGATTGGCTAATACCCAATGATACCCACATCCACTGTGGAAAGGACCAAGTGTCCTTCCGAAATTCTAAAGGGGAACTAGTCACGACTCAAGGAGAGGTTGGTAAGCCAAAGATACAGCTGGCAAAAGCAACACAGATAATAAAAGGTGTTAGAAAGGGCCTACTTGTCTATTTGATTAAATTGAATAAGCTAGATCAGAATCGAGAATTCGAGAAAGAACCCTCATGGTTAAAGGAATACATAGACGTATTTCTTGAAGATTTGATAGAACTTTCTCCTCAAAGGGAAGTCGACCATGAGATCAAACTGGCATCAGGAGCTGCACCAATCGCAAAGAGGCCGTATAAGATGTCCATTCCAGAAGCTATTGAACTAAAAGAGCAACTCAAGCGACTGTTAGACCAAGGCTACATCTGTCCTAACAATTCACCATGGGGAGCTCCAGTGCTGTTCCGAAAGAAGAAAGATAGAACGCTTCGTCTATGCATTGACTACTACAGAGGGTTTAATCAATCAACCATAAAAAATAAATACCCCATTCCAAGAATAGATGAATTACTTGACCGTCTTCAAGGTGCGAAGATCTTCTCTAAGATAGATCTCAGATCTGGATATTATCAGATAAGGATCAAGGAAGAAGATATCTCGAAAATTGCATTTAGTACAAGGTAGACGATACCCTATTCTACTCTAAACAGGAAAAAGATCATGAACCCCAGCTTTGCATTATTCTTGAAACAATGAGAGCACACAAGCTTTATGCCAAGAAGAATAAGTGTGCATTTTTCAAGCAACAGATTGAATATCTGGGATTCATTGTATTAGCGGAAGGAATTTCAGTAGATCCAGCTAAGGTCAGAGACGTTCTGGAATGGCCAACACCAACTTCTGTCAAAGAAATACATAGCTTTCTTGGATTGACAGGATGATACATGATTTTCATCAAAGATTATGCTTTGATTGCAGCACCTCTGATGACTAATCTACTAAAGAAGCAAGTAGCAATTGTATGGTCACCTGCCGAACAGACCAGCTTTGACAAACTAAAGCAAAGCTTAGTATCAGTACCCATCCTGAAACTTCCTGATCTTAGTAAGGAGTTTGAAGTGGTAATTGATACTAGCGCACTTGCTTTAGGATGTGTGCTTAAGCAAGAAGGTCATCCCGTAGCATATTCTTCAAGGAAATTGAAGAGCCATGAAAGGAATTATGCTACCCACAATCTGGCGCTATTGGCTATCATCCATGCTCTCAAACTTTAAAGACATTACTTGCTAGGTAACAAATTTTCTTTAGTGATGGACCACAAGTGTCTTAAATGGATCTTCACCCAGAATGAGCTCAATACGAGGCAACGCCGATGGATCAAAGTGCTAGAAGAATATGTTTTTGAAATCAAATACAGGCCTCTAAAGGAGAATGTAGTTGTTGATGCACTCAGTCGCAAGGCATTTCTAAACTTTCTTATTTTGCAAGATCCATCAATAGCAAGGTCACTAGCCATAAAGGTATCAATACCAAACAACCCAATTCTTGAGCTAGCTAAAGAAGAGGCATATCATGACCCTATCTATCAGAAAATGCTAGGAGAGATCCCCATTAAGGTTCAAGACCTGAAGCTAAAGACGAAGTATCAAGAATTCTCTGTCAGTAGTGGACTCGTCTACTTTAGGACAAGATTATGTATCCCTGCAAGCCATACTCTCAAGCAGAAGATTCTTTGGAAAGCCCATGACTCCCCTTTCTCAAAACATCCTGGCTATGCCAAGACCCTTAATGTGGCCATGAAGAGCTATTATTGGGATAAGCTCAAGGTTGACGTTCTCAAATATGTCACTGAATGTTTGTCTTGTCAACGCATTAAGGCAGAACATGTCAAAATGCCGGGGAAATTACAATCACTTGACATTCCCCAAATGAAATGGGAATTCATTAGTATGGACTTCATTGTTGGCCTTCCCCAAGTTTAGGGAGGATACAACTCTATTATGGTTGTAGTAGATATGCTCACCAAGGTCGCACATCTCATCCCTGTCTCAAGACAAACTATAAAGCTTCAGACACCGCAAGATTATTCATTAAGGAAATATTCAAATTGCATGGGTTACCCAGAAGAATCATTAGTGATCGTGACTCTTTATTCACATCACACTTCTGGAGGGCTATCTTTGAGGCTATTGGACTCAACTCTGTTGCAGTACAACTTACCATCCCCAAACTGATGGTCAAATAGAACGAGTCAACCAAGTCATTGAAGATATGCTTAGGGCATATTGTTGTCGTGAACCCAAAAAAGTGAATTCAATATTTGCCATTGGCTGAGTTTTCCTACAATGCTTCTTACCAGCAGAGTATTCAGATGACCTCTTTTCAAGCATTGTATGGGCATGATTGTCGTACCCCTTTGAACTTCTCGGATCCAACTTTGAGGATAGAAGCTTCAAGGCAGATGCTGGAAGACATGGATGATCAAATCAAGTCAATAAGACAAGACACTGCCAAGGATAGACAAAAGGCTTACGCTGACTTGAAATGGCACCAAGATAGATCCTTCGTTGAAGGTGATATGGTCTTCATCCGCATACGCCCTAAAAAGAGCTCACTCTCCTTGGGAGAGTACAAGAAGCTAAGTCCGAGGTATTGTGGACCTTATAAGATCACTAAGTGCCTAGGACCTAATGCCTACAGACTACAACTGCCCGCAACCCTAAAGATTCATAATGTATTCCATGTTATCCTATTGAAAAAGTATCTACCTAATCTGAATCATATACTTGATGACCAACAAATTGTAATGCCTAGCCAAGGAGTCCTTGAGCTATGGCCATATAGAGTCCTAGATGTCAGTCGAAAGGCATTTGAGGTCAAGGACTTTGAGATAATACCTCATTCAGTGGAAAGATTATCTTGAAGAGGATGCCAGTTGGATGGACGAATATGCTCTCAACCAACAATACCCCCAGGTCCTCTCGAAATGAGGACATCTCGATTCCTCTAAGGGGGAGAGGATGTAACATGCCCGTGCTCACCCCCCATAGGAACTCCCCCCCTTAAATTCAAAAAAAAAAGTTATTATCAATTCAATTTTTTTTAACTCCCCCTCTCTCTCCCCGCCAACAACACGTTTGGGAGAGAGAGAGAGGGAGTGGTGGTGATGGGGGGCATGCAGCCCCCAGGTGGGAGGGGTGGCCATGCCACCCACCTCCTCCCCCCTCCTATAAGATGTAGTGTCCATCTCCCTCGTCGAGGAGTAAGAGAGAGAGAGCGCCCCCCCTCCACCTACCTCCTTGACTGTTGGTCCACTGCAGCCTCCCCCATGAGCAGAAAAGAGGAGGAGAAGTGGGAACGAAGAAGGAGAGGAAGAAAAGAAGGAGAGAAAGAGGAGAAGGAGAGAAGAGAAGAGGAGGGAGAGGGAGAGAAGGAGAAGGAGAGAAGAAGAAGGAGAGGGAAAGAAGGAGAAGAGGTAGAAGAGGAAGAGGAGGAGAGGAGAAGGAGGGAAGAGAGAAGAAGAAGAAGTGGAAGAAGAAGAGGTAGAAGGAGAGAAGAGAGAAGAAGAAGTGGGAAAGACGGAGGAGAGGAAGAAAAGAGGGAGAGAAGAAAAGGAGAGAGAAGGAAGGAGAAGAGGAGGAAAAGAAGAAGGAAAGGAAGAGGAGAGGGAGAGAAGAAGAGGAGAGAGAGAAGAGAGGAAGGGAAGGAGAGAAAGAGGAGAGAGAGATAAGGAGAAGAATAAGTGAAAAAGAAGTAGAAGAGGTAGAAGGAGATAAGAGAGAAGTAGAAAAAGAAGAAGAAGAGGAAGAGAGAGAGAAAGAAGAAGAAGAGCAGAGGAAGAAGAGACAGAGAGAGAGAGGAGGAGAAAGAGAGGGAAAGAGAGTTGGAGAGTAAGGACGGTTCGAGGAGCCACACTCAAGCCACCCCCTCATCGGCAAAGGGTCACCTTCTCTCAACCTTTCCCTCTCGAACCGGTCATCTTGAAGGTCGCTAAGGCTCGGACTATCCAAACCCCGAGTAGAAATGGCTCCCAAGAAGAAAATTGCGGGAAGCATAGGCGCCAAAGCTACCATTGGTACCGGTAATGCTGGAGAGGCGAGCGGAGCGACCAACACAACAAATGTCCCTACGGTCACAAATCAAATCAAGGTTCTAAGCTTTATAATTAATTATGTATTATTTCTTGTGGAAGAAATGAAGGGGTTAGCTACGTGCATGGAACAAGAACGAGTCTTAGGGTTTTCGTTTACTCTAAGCGCTAGGTTGCATGCATGAAATGGTAGAGTATGAAATTCACATAAGTTTTTATGCATGAAATGATAGCTTTTACATACATAAAATGATAAGGTTTTCACCTTACTTCACATAAAATGATAGCTTTTAAACTAGTTCAGTGCATGAATAGTCATTTAGAATTCATGTTTCGCAATCATGATTAAAAGAAACACATGAAATGTTAGTTTCCATTCATGAGATTCACTTGCACCATTGGACAAAAACCTAGACTTTCATATACGCAAGTCACATGTGATCCGGTTCATTAGGGATAAGTATTCATTTCCAGGAATGAAGAGAGATACAGGTGGTTTGAGATGTACAACTATACTAAACGCACCATGTGCATGATGGATAAGGTTAATTGGAAAATTCTACATAGAACCGCACTAAGAGAAATGGAAGGAACGCATGCATCTAGATTATATCTTGAAGGCCTAAATGAAGAATCCTGTGTTGCCAAGTGTGTTAATTAAACTTGGTTGGAACTAGAAGATTAAAAGACCCTTGGTTGGGTTGTGAATAAGGCATGTCCATTGCCTTGATTGACTAGCTAATACTTGAGTTAGGGTTAAGATACCATAAGGTAAAACCCAAGGGAAAGAGCAAGTCAAATTAAGTTAGCCTACCAAGAACATTTTCTTGCATGATCTTATTTGGGATTATTGGGATCTCACCAAGTTGCAAACGATCCAGGATCCGATGCTGGGAGCATCAGGGAAAAAGGAGTCACACCTTAGCAGTTGGTCGTACAAACGACTTCTGAAATGTTCATGCTTGTACTTAGGTACATTATTACATCTAATAATGTACTTAGGTACATTATTAGATATCTTTTATCAATGAAATAATTCAAGAAAAAACATTTAATGCTTCAGGTTAAAAGCCTAGAGGGAGAGGCAGGAATAGTTACCTCCGACTGTCTGCTTGGCCCTATCCAAGGGGGTTGTTAGCTGCATTAGGTATATGGACCTAACCTACCGCGAGAGGTCTCTCCATGGGTACTGCTTCGAGCGGGAGGACACTTGGGTGCCAAGGGAGGCTCTAGCTATAAATCCCTTGCCTCCAGATCCCGCACAAGAGGCCGACGTGACTCGAGATGGGATCTCGAGGCCCGTGTACTAGTCTACGGGCGGAACTTGGAGCAGCAATCCTGTAGATTGCTAGGATAGCCTTCGGGCATGATATTTGATGTACTCCAAGATTATGATAAATAAAGAACAGATATTGGAGGAAAAGGAACTTACTTGACATTGTTTTTGTGTTAGTGCCTAAGTTACGTGAAAGAACCCATGATAATTTGATTAATTAAGGAAGATGCTTTTGCATGTTAAACGTAATGTGGTAAGTAATTAGATAACTAAAGAAAATTGAGAAAAGTGCGATGGACCTCCA
The DNA here is from genome assembly GCF_053477565.2 of Lygodium microphyllum. Classification (NCBI taxonomy): domain Eukaryota; kingdom Viridiplantae; phylum Streptophyta; class Polypodiopsida; order Schizaeales; family Lygodiaceae; genus Lygodium; species Lygodium microphyllum. The sequence continues at coordinate 59,653,651 of NC_141138.1, forward strand.
TCCTATGGAAGGGTGGTCCTGGTTAGCTGGGAACTTTTCTCAAATGATGAGATAACAAGACTATGAAGACCTAATATTAGTAGATGTAGAGTCCCGGTTTATTCTATTTTAGGGGAAAGAAATGGGACTATACCATATGGCAGAGAGGTTGAGCTTCACATTCCTCTCGTTTCCCATTCTCCATGAACCAAGTGCAGCATGGATCCGCTTAGACTATGTTGTTCCTACACAAAGTGGTACATCTGGAGCTCAACACTAGCTTCTTTCTAGAGACTTTTCTAATAGGAAAGGAACCTTGACCTGAGGTCGATCCCAAGTGGGAACGGCCAGACACTTCCGCTCGAGGCAGACTCGGAAAGACCTAGATCGTGAACCACTTGCGAGTGCCAGGTGGAGCCTTCTAGACCCTCCTCCCGATGGGCTACTAAGACGTGTCCCACAAGCGGACGAGGGGACACGTTACAAGGGTTTTGAGTTTCACATTGCCCATTCTATTGATATTGTGAATCTTGAAGGGTCCCAATTCCCTGAATTTCACTTTTTGCTTGTGTCCCTTTGACAGAGTATATCAAGACTAGGTCTCCTTGCCCAAAGTCTCATTGTTTGACTTGTTTGTCAAACCAACTCTTGCATCATTCATTTTGATATATTAGAGCATGGGTTACAATGAGACAAGTCTCAAATAGGCATTCTAGCTTTACTAATTGATTTTTCCATACTTCTCGGCCCTCCCATCTCTCTTGGACTGCTCTTGAAGATGGCCTCCATGAGGTGTTGGAAGGTAGTAGGGGCATTGGTCAATCCAAATGGCATGACTATGTAGGCAAATACCCCCTAATTGGTGGCAAATGCTATCCTGTGCCTATCGTCCAAATGGACTTGCACTTGGTTATAACCTGAGAAGCTATCCAAAAAACTATAGGCTTTCTTTCATTCCACTCTATCAAAAACATGGATCTAGAGTATGGAAGGAACTATGGAGGATGGAAGATGAATACACAACTCATAATGACATAGACTTGGATAGACTAATTGTTACACAAGTAAATTAGGTTCCAAGATGGGAGCTTGGACTTATAAACACATTCTTGTGAAAGATGGACAATGACAATGACAATGACTCAAACTGATAGTTCCATTGCTTTTAAATGAGTGTCAAGTGCATACCTTTATAGCTTTTTGGATAGTACCTCACTATGCTTATGGGATTGTGCCATGTCTTCCTAGAGCATACATCATATGTCTATTTTCCATAGAAAGCTTCTTTTGGACACATATCCAGCCTCTATGGGTATATATCTCAAGCAGCATTTGCTATTCTCAAGTGTGGGAGCTTTCACTCAACCGCCAAGACCCACTGATCGCTTATTGTTTCAAGCATTCCAAGCCGAGCACTAATGGCTACCTCTCACATAACCGACGCGCCATCCATACCTACGGGTGTAGTGAGCTTACCTCCGCGCCGTTCGAGTTACCTTCTCTCCCGCACACTCCGGTAGCTCCACGATCCAAGTGCAAGCTTCAAGCAAGCTCCATCCCCAAGCTCCACGCTCCAAGCTCCATTGCCGCGAGCAAGACAAGAGAAGAGAAGAGAAGAGAAGAAGAGAGGAGAAGATGGAGAGCTTCTCCTCCTCGGTCCCTCACCCTCACACACTCACTCCCTCACACTCTCACACTCCCTCTCTCAAGCACAAGCTCAAACAAGCAAGAACAAGAAGAAGAAGAAGAAGAGGAGAGCTACTTTTGGCCACACACAAGAATGAGCTTCTCATTCACTTTTCAACTTTATATACAAAACCCTAAATCCCTTTTGGGCGGTCATCCCCTTTTCCCCTTTTTACATGGCCGGTCATAGCCTAGGCCCTTTTTCCCACTGTCCTTCTATCTTCCTAGCTTCCTGTCCACCGCCCGTCTACATTTACAAATTGCACGCGTGAGAGCCCGGCGCTCTTTAACAAGATTTCATGGTGTGTCTTTTTATTTTAAAATGCGCCTTTCCCCTTTTGCCTTTGCCTTGGACTTTTAAGGTTGCCCTTGCGCTTTTGGCATTTTCTCCTTTTCTTTCTTCAGTCGGGCTACCTTTTTTCCACCTTTGCCCTGCGTCTTTTCCACTTCCTTTTGCTTTCTTCGTGTTGGGGTTAACATTACCCCCCTCCTAGACGAGTGCCAGTCCCATGGCACTCACCATCGTAGGTAGCAGGCTGTAGCATGCACCGAAGACGTGGGTGACAAGGACGCCTGTGGTGTTCGTGGAGGAGTGTTGGTGGTGGTGTGGCAAAAGGTCCGGGGGGACCTGTTGGTGGCCAAGGTGGCTGGTGGAAGGTTGTTGAAGTTGGTGCTAGGGCTATGCTGTGTTGGGGATTGCATTGTTGGCTAGCACAAGTGTTGGTTTGTTGGGGATTCTGCACATGACGATTCTTTGCGGGCTTGTCGGATGGTAAGGGACAAGCATTCAAAGTTGAGTGTTGATGAAGAGTGAACAACACCTTAGACCTGCAATTGGAAAACCTCACATGTGGTCTCTCCTTAAGGGGTAGTGCTAGGCTTCTCATCATGCACAAGACATATTTTGATTAATTTGGGAGACAGATTGAACTCTAAGCAAGCCTAGAGTATTGTCCTGTACTTAAGGACCCAAACTGTGGATATACTTTGGTGTAGATATTATGTGAGTACTCGTGTATACTTAGATATTACATAGTTAGAAGACCGTGGGCTAGTTTCTCATAACAATGCGTGGGTGAAGCAAAGTTGTCCATGTGAAGAAGGAGTACACGTGAAGGTATATGAGACATCCTTTGCATTGTGACTACACGATGTAGCATAATTGAATACAAGGACACCGCACATTCAGTAGCTGGAAACTATTGGACTTGCTTGATGAGTACGGTGTACTTTTCATGGCCAATCGTGCGGTGCTTATCACCACTGATTGCAATGGTACTAAGGTGGAGTGCAAAAGAAAATTGTGCAAGTGGGTCAGGGTGACAGGTCTAACCCTAGGCGAGACGAGCTCTCCAGGTATGTCCTACCCTTGATGTGCCCTGAACAATTGTGGGTGATTGTAAGGGGCTAGGGGACTAGGGACGAAGCCGGTCGACCAAGGTCACCAGACGTTCCTAATTTGAGGACCCCTAGGTGCTGTGCTGTGATCGTGGGTGCTTCTTATCTTTCCATTCATTTCTTTTTCTTTTCTTTTCTGCTTTTCTTTTCTCTTCTTTTTTTTTTTGCCTGAGTACAACCATCACAATATGTTGAGGCTATCAGCCTTTCAATGTGTTGGAAAATGTCAAGCTTCGAAGGCTCAGAAAATGGATAGTACAATGAGGATTGTGCCCTAGCCTCATTGTTAGAGAAGCAGTTGGCGAAAGGGGGAGATACACTTAAGATATTGCAACCCTCCTTGCAGTACATGTGATGTGGGTACAATTGAGGTAACGACTGCCGTGAGCCAACTATAGAGCTTGACCCAGAAAGGGAGCATGGCCCAGGAATGTGTTTTGGGCCATGCAATGTGGGAGGTTGGCAAGGGTGATTCGTGATTTCGGCAGGGTGGCTTTGCCGCGGCTCCTTGGGGGGTCGATGGTCTTGTGGTGATCGAGCATTGAACACTTTTGCCGAAAGATCTGTCCCATCCTGTATCCACTTGTCGCTTCATGAGAGTACAAGCATGGCAGATGCCGCAATTATAATAAGCCAGTGCAATGCAAGGAGACATCACTGATCTGAATTCTATGGTGTTGACTTAGACATTTATCACCTGCGCTTGATTAGCTTTTTCTTTTGCTAAAGGCGTAAAATATATTAAACGCAGATATGAAAAGTTCATACAAGTCGGGAACATGTCAACACTTAACAAGTCGGGAACACTTAACCAATTAAAAACAAAAAGTTATGGCTAGTGATCATTTGATAAGCCCTTTATGCATCATGGGCTACTCGATTTGTACGAGGCGGGGCGAGTCTGGGTAGCTGGGTGATTGGGGCTCCGCTGGTGTGGGGCTCCCGTGGGGGTGAGCAGGGAACATGTCGGCCGGGACATGAATGGTGTAATCCCGGCCCGCTACCGTCTCCAGAATGTCTTTAAATAATTCATTAAATTCTTCTCTTTCCCGAGCTGCCCTTTCTGCCTTTGAGCATTTGGGGCCCGAGCAGGAGCTAGGAGTTCGTGCCACTAGTGCTGCCACCTGTTGCGCGTTTCGAGTCTCGACTTTCTTGACTCGAGGATTCTTTGGCCTTCGCCCTGGGCAATGTCGCTTAGGGCCTCGCTTCTTGGCATACCTCTTGATGGTGGGCACATAGCGCTCCGGTGGAGGGGCGCGTGCCACATGCTTCCGCTTTCTGCGAAGAGCGTCTTTGCATGCTAGATCTCCATGATTCTCCATGCGTTCCACCGCAAAAGGAAACGTGCAAGATGCAATCCAAGGGTTAGACCTTGATACAGAATACAACTATTTGCATGGAAGGGATTTTAGTGTGGTTTATGAAGCACATATGACAAGAAGGGGAGGGGTGAGGCATGCGGTGTTTCTTGTAGAGGAATGGCCCCCATGCTGATGTTCGCGTGGCCTCCACTCATTAGCGGATATTAGTTTATGCTAAGTCGCATGGACTGGTTTTCGTGGAGTGGGACAGGGCACATCCTCGAAAGAATAGACCAAAAAGGGAAGCATGTGTATTGGAAAGGACTACACCCTGCCTACACCATCAGAGTTGTTGGTCAAGGCTTCCTATGGCGGCAATGTGGGTTGCATGCTCTCACCTGGAGGTGGGGCTGGTCACACACTTTTAAATGCGAGATGAGAGGAGGACTTGAGGAGCTTAGTTTATCTAACCCCACTCTTCTTCCTGCGCCTGACTATCATTGCTTGTGTGTGTTGACGTTGTTTATACACGGTGACACAAAAAGCAGTGTTTATTTATATACATATTTATGAATCCATGTCACTTCACGAGGATAAGAACCAAGTGTAGAACTCGGGGTTGTACCGGAGCGTGGCACACGCATCTAGTATTCATGGCAGCTTACTTAATACCGATAGATATTTTGCCACATCGAGTAGCATGGAACCTTGTCCGAGTCTACTGGCTATATGTAACTCCTCCTCAGTGAGAACCTTATCATACAAAGCATTCTCTTGGCTAGTTCTAGCTAAGTCCATACCCCGAATGGCAGTCAGCACTTGAAGGGAAGTTGGTGCCATGTAGGTTGGGTCTCTTTGAGACCGCCATTTGGCCAATCGCTCTTCTGAGACCGTCATGATCTGAGCCCCTAGTTCGGCCATTACAACGCGGCTTTTGCACCAACGCTGCTCAAATTGACTCTGGCCTGCTGACAGTCGCTTTAGTAGCTCTATGTCTACGAGATTCGGTCGGCAGAGCACTTCATTGAACATGATGGTTAAGCGCAGTTCGTCAGCCTCCTCGTCAGGGATGAGTCGCATATGTTCATGCAGGAGCCTATCGTAGTGCCTGTTAAGATGTTCTTGTTCTTCCCATGATAGAGGAAAGGTCAAGTAATCTCCAAGCTGTTCTTTGGGGATCGTGCCCATGTCCGCAAGGATGTAGACACGCGCGACCACTTTGAGCTTAGCCTCCAACTCAGTTAAGCATTCTGCGACACTTCTATGTTCAACGAGGGCCTGCTCGGTTGCTGTCTCATGCAAAGTTCTAAGAGTTTCCTTAAGATTTAGCATGGCTGGGGGCTCAGGCCTAGACGAGCAAGATTGGTCAACGCTAGGATTTCTTATGCTCTTGGGGTTCTCACATTTCTCTTGAGGTTTTGCTGCTATTTCGTCATGGTTCTTCTCGGATGTGACTGGTATAGATTTGTCACCCTGTTGTGATAGCATTGTATCCACTCTTGATTGATCAATGTGAGTTCTATTGTCAGTGGATAGAGTGTTGCAAGCAACTGTTGATGGCAATTGTTGCTTTGGTTTGTCAGAGCACACAGATGTGTTTGAGGTTTCACCGCTATTAGGAGAGGCATTAGTGGGCTCATTGGTAGATGGACTCGATGTTTTATTCATCAGCTCTCTAGTGCCCTTCGTCTCAATGTTCTTGGGGTCCACAACCACCTGCAACAACTGACGATGTTTTCTCTACTTTCTCCTCTTTTTCTTGGTCAATGAAGGTGCCTCTCTCAATGACTCAGGACCCTGGGCTATATCGACCGTTGATGTGCTTGGTCGGGCCTCAGCATTTCCCTTCTCTAGTGTGTCCTTATGGGACAAAGCAGTGGTTTGTTGAATAGCCTTGCCCGGTTGTGAGGGCACAACTGCCGCTCCTTTCGGAGAGTCCAGCTTTTCAACCAACTCCCTTACGTTTAACTCCTCCGTCCTAGGCTTTAGGAACTTTGAAAGTGCTGGAGTTGTTGAGGGATTTGGTTGCGACACCTCACCCATAGGTAAACTACTAAGGACACGTTCCAGAAGGGGCATTGTCACAGCCAAGGGCTGTGACTGCTGTGGTCCCTGATTGGAAGTAGTAGCAGCTAGTTTAGTGGGCTGGCTACCCTTGGTGGATTGCGGTGTCAAGTCCCTGGAGCAATCAGAAGTGGTTGTGTCTTTTGTTGGCCTTTGAGCACTCATCTGTGTAGATCGAGCATGAGTTGATCTAGTCGCATTAGGTTGCTCATGCATATCCTTGGGTCGAGAGCTACAGATGGAGCCATGTCCCACCTCTTGGAAATTTTGAAGCTTAGATGGAGATAGAGATTGGAATTGAGTAGTTTCCCTTGACAACCGCTGTTGTGCTTCCTGTGTCCGTTTGGAAAAAGAGGATGTAGGAGATCTAGGACTCTTAGGTGGACTTGGCACTCGCTGAATGATTTGCTCGAGGCTATTAGACGATTGTGCCATTTGCCTTGTTGAGCGATCAGCCTTTCCTTGAGCAATGTTGTGCCTATGATGCTTGTTCTCCCCTAAGGAAATCAAAGGCTCCTTGGGCACTAACGATTTTTGTGCCTGCTCAATGGCTACGTATGACATCTGTCTATTTAGCATGCTAGGTTGGGGCTCTTTCCTTCGAACAATCATGTCTGGTTTCTTGCCTTGAGACCTAGAGTTTCTCTTAGATTTCCTCTTGTGCCATGCTTTTGAGGCACTCTGGCCTTCAGCTGATAGAGGCGATTTAGCAGGGGATTTTGGTACCCAAACCCATTGGTTACCTGCGTAGTATCCTTGAGCACGTAGCAACGTTTTGGATATCCATCGCAGCGTTGTGCTGACTCTCCATCGATGCCTTCGTCTATAAGGCTTGGGCTTCTTTTGGGGTCTTCTACGATATTTGTAAGTCCAAAGCCTGTCCTTGGCATTGTCTCCTGACCTTCTTATTTCTGGCATGGCCTCACTCAGTGGTTCTCGTTGTTCGATCTGTGCTTGTATTAACTCTTCCAACAAGTCCTTGCTCTCGTCAGCAGGCTTGACTGTTATGTCAGCGCCTTGCTTGCCTTTCCCTCAAGGTTTGATGAGGTCACCCTTGCTAAAGGTTGTGACTATCCTCACACCCGGTAGCGTCAGGTGTATCCTCTGAGCTGCGTAGTCAGCCTCACATTTGGTTGCCCTTTTGAAGGGTCTTCCTAGGAGGGTTTCTTTCCAGCAGCTACTAGCACTATTTGGAGGAATATGAAATAGGATAGGCAAGCTTTCCATTTCAATTGTCGCAAGGATTTTGCACTTCCCTAATGTCAAGATTGTGGGAGAGAAGGAAGGAGTCTCGCTTGAAGCTTTCTTGCTTGCACAATGGGGGAAGACACACAAGGGTGGAGGCTGAAAACAGTTTTCCTCTTCTTAGTTGTGTAAGCCAAAAGAACTCACATACAAAGAAATAGAAGAACCCTATATATGGGTCTCAAACCAAACTCAACTAACTAAGGTGGCATACTAACTGAGCCACGAACTAGAGTAGATAAGGATAGCTATCATGTAGCTATTATTCATGGACGGTGTACCAACCGCATCTGCAACTGACAAGTCGGTGACATAAATACACAACGGTCACCCTGGCGTATCACGAGTGGAGCTCGATATCTCAACACTCCCCCTCGAGCTCAATCCCAATTCCTGCACACCAAGCAGGTCTCTGAACTTGCGCAGCTTCTCTGCGCCCAATGCCTTCGTGAATATGTCAGCTACCTGATCCTCTGTGCTGACATAAACTAGATCAATAAGACCTAGTAAAACCCTCTCTCGCACATAGTGATAGTGCACCTCAATGTGCTTTGTTCTAGCATGATAGACTGGGTTATTTGCCAAGTGTATACTACTCATGTTGTCACAATAAATGACAACTGGCCCATCTGTAGACTGATGCATATCATATAGTAGCTTATGCAACCAAGCTACCTCACATGCAGCCATTGCTGCACCCCTGTACTCAGCCTCTGTGCTCGACAAGGCAACTGTAGGCTGTTTCTTGCTGCTCCAAGTGACTGCAGCACTCCCAAAAGAGAACACATATCCACTGGTAGATCGTCTATCAAAAATACTACCAGCCCAATCAACATCAGTGTATCCATGCAGCTGTATCTGAATCCCAGTCTCATAAAATAGTCCATACTGCAATGTGGACTTCACATACCTGAGTATGCGTCTAGCCGCATCCAAATGTGGTTTCCTTGGAGCTTGCATAAACTGACTTACCAATCCAACAGCATAGCTCAAATCTGGCCTGGTAATAGTCATATAAATCAAACTTCCTACTATGCGTCTGTACATAGTAGGGTCTTCTAGAAGCTCACCTGTATCTGTGCTCAGCTTCACATTCTGCTCCAAAGGAACTGAAATAGGCTTACAGCCTGTCATCCCATATTTGGACAGCATGTCCAATCCATACTGCCTCTGCAAGAGCTGTATCCCACTTGGTGATCTAATCACCTCAATGCCCAAGAAATATCGCAGCTCTCCCAAATCCTTCATCTCAAACTTCTGCTTCAATAGCATTTTCACATGAAGGATATCTTCATCACTGTCACCTGTCATAATCAAATCATCAACATAAATGACAAGTAGCATAATACCTTTCTCTGTTTTTCTCACATAAAGTGAGAAATCTGCCTTGGAAATCTGAAAGCCAATAGTGACAAGATACTGTCCTATCTTGTCAGACCATGCTCTAGGTGCTTGCTTCAAGCCATACAAAGCTTTCTTCAACCTGCAAACAAACTCAGGATGAACAGCATGCACATAACCTGGTGGCTGCTCCATATAGACCTCTTCTTGCAAATCACCATGCAAGAAGGCATTCTTTACATCCATCTGATGTAAAGACCATCCCTTTGATGCAGCCATAGCAATGACTGCTCTTACGGTTGCCATCCTTGCAACCGGACTGAATGTTTCTTCATAGTCAATGCCATATGTTTGTGCATACCCCTTGACTACTAATCTTGCCTTCTATCTGTTCACAGAACCATCTGCATTGTGCTTCACCTTATAAACCCACTTACAGCCAATTGCATTTTTACCTTTAGGCAAAGGTACCAATTCCCATGTAGCATTTGCTTCCAAGGCATCCATTTCTTCATCCATGGCTTTCTCCCATTTTTCTTTTCCCATGGCTTCCTCAAAAGAAGTGGGTTCTGGTTCCTGTATCACTTTAACCATATATGCATAGTGAATGGCTGTAAATCCATCATATTTCAGCCTATCCACAGGATACCTAGCTCTCGTAGACCTGCGCAAAGTAGGTTCACTCCCAGGTGCTCTCAAAACATCCCTGGTCTTCCTTACTCTAGGTGTAACAATAGAAGGAATACCCAACTCATCATCAATGCTCTGTTCTGAGCCACTGGATTCACCATCTACATAAGAGTGACCTGCATTCACATCAAACATGGGCTGATCTACCTTCTCTTTTCCTTTTCGTGACACTTGCATACCACTATTTGCACTGCCTTGAGAAGATTCTCCTGATCTTAATCTGCCTGTCCATGGCGAAGAATATGAACCACTGCTAGGAGACGCTCCAGGTCCACTAATATTTTGTGACTGCTGTTGTGAATTCTGTGCAGCATTACCATTTTGTGCATCTACATCATCAATCACATTTACTGGTTTATACCAGCTACTCATCTCATCAAAAACAACATCTCTGCTCACTGTAAACTTCCGAATAGAAGGGTTATAGCATCTATACCCTTTTTGCTGCAGAGAGTAACCAATAAAGATGCACTTCTCAGCTTTTGGATCCAACTTGGATCTCAACTCATCTAGCACATGTACATAGGCAATGCAACCAAAAATTTTCAAATGAGAAATATCTAGTTTCCTACCAGTATACCTCTCCTCTGGAGTCATTCCATGTATTGCTGCAGTGGGAGTCCTGTTCATTATGTAGACTATTGTAGCAACTGCTTCAGCCCAATAAAAATCTCGCAAGTCTTTTTCATTGAGCATGGCACGAGATACCTCTCCAATATGCATGTTTTTCCTTTCTGCAATTCCATTTTGTTGTGGGGTATAGCTGCATGAATATTGCTGCTTTATGCCATGCTCCTGCAAGAACTTTGCAAACTCATTTGAGAGGTACTCTCCCCCTCCATCTGACCTTAGGCATTTTATTTGCAGACCTGTTTCTTTTTCAGCCATAGCTTTAAGGGTTTTGAAATGCCCAAAAACTTCACTTTTCTTTTTCATAAAATACACCCAAACTTTTCTGCTATAGTCATCAATAAAAGTGACAAAATAATGACAGCCTCCAAGAGATGCAGCTTTAGTAGTCCACACATCAGAGTGGATTAATTCCAATGGCTTCTCACTCTCTTGAACATGTCTAGGAAATGGTTTCCTTGCCTGTTTTCCAAACTGACAGGCTTCACATACCTTATGCATTTCTCCAACCTTGAATTTGGGCAATCCTGCAACAATATTTTGTGCCTGCATTGATTTAAGTCGCTGTACATTAACATGACCAATGCGTTTATGCAAGATATCAATATCTGCAACTACACTGGTCCCATGTGCAAACATTGCTGCACTCAATTCAGACATGTCTGCATCCAATGTAAACATTCTGCCCTTCTTCTTTCCTTTTGCTATCAAGCGACCTTTATTTTTCATATCCTCAACAAAGCATCCATGAGGATTAAATCTGACCTGCAAGCCCTGTTCAACCATTTGACCAACTGAAACCAGATTCTTGGTGATATTCGGGACATGAAATATATCGGACAGGTATTTCTTTTTCCCATCCTGCATAGACAAAGGAATTTTTCCAATCTGCACAATAGGATGTGCAGTATCATCACCAGTCTCCACAAATCCTGGTTTTATCCATTTTCCTTGCATCCTCCATCCATTCTGCATGACCTGTCATGTGGTTTGATGCACGTGAGTCAACATACCATACATCATTGCTTTCTTCAGCACTTGTCACATAATTGTTCATGTGCTGCACCATAAACAGATGCTCATTTCTGTCATCACCCTGTCTACTAGAAGATTCATAATTTCCTTGTTGCAGTTTTCCATTCATGATCTCATTCTGCTTTTTATAGCAGTCTTTAGCCATATGACCCATTTTACCACAGTAGTAGCATTCAACATTACTATTTGCATTTTGACCTCTTTGCCATCCACCACGACCTCTTTGGCTCCCCCTGCCTCTAGAGTTACCACGTCCTCCTGCATAGGACTGGTTTTCTTGAGTTTGCTGCATATTCTGATTTCTGCCACGGCCTCCAAATCGGCCTCCTCTACCTCTGCCTCTACCTCTTCCAGCATTTGAGTAGAAGACAGCTTCTTTTGAAGTTCCTCCTGAAGAAGATGCACCACCATTTCTCTGCTCCTCAAAAATTAGAAGAGCAATCAACTCCTCGAAATCAGGAAATCTTTCACGAACTAAAATGGATGTCCGAAACTGTGCATAATCCTTTCCTAGACCATTCAAGGTCACAGAGACTAAATCATCATCTTCCACTGGCGACCCAATGGAAGCAAGTGCATCTGCAATCTTCTTCACCTTCATGTGGTAGTCGTTGATGCTCATATTTTCTCTTTGCACATTGTGCAACTCTTGCTTGAGCTGCATTTTCCTGGCTTGTGTATTTGTGCTATACATCTTTGACAGAGTATCCCATGCCTCCTTTGGCGTACTTGCATCTTGAATATGCACAATCATAGAGTCTGAAATGCTTATAGACAGCCAATACATAACTTTCCTGGCTCTCTCATGCCATGCTTTAAATGCCTGCATTTGCTGTTGATTGGGAACATCAGGAAGAACTGGTTCTTCTTCATTTCCTGCAACAAATTCCCAATATCCTTTTCCCATAAGGAAATTCGTCATTCTAAACTTCCATGCTTGGAAGTTGTTCTTGTCAAGCTTTTCAGTGACAATCTGTGAAAGAGAATCAGATGCCATTACAGAAGACTGCAAAAAATTCTGTCACTGCAAAAACCACAGCTTCACCCTCACAAGGGAAAATCTGCAAAACTGGCGAAAGTGGTATTTGACCACACAGTCACTTCCTAGTGACGATTTTGCATCAACAGGCAACAGGGATGATTCTGTAACTCCCAATGTCTCTGCGCACAAGCATACAATGCAATTTTTACAGTAACTATTCACCGACCTGTAGAACAGTGGCTGCACAGCATAAAACTGAGCCTTTTCCTGTGTGCGTGCAGAAAACTTCCGCCTCCAAAACAGGCCCCGAAATGGCCTCAAATCAAAAAAACAGGGTCGCCAAGAGCTAAAGCTTTTCCCCGCAGCATATACTGCCCTCTTGCTTCACCGCGAAGGGCGTCTCAACCTGAGACAATACACTCCTGCAATTTTCGGCTGTGCTACCTGCAGAGATCTGCTCCCAAAACAGAACATGAAAGCAACACTGCTCCTCTTACCAGAACACCGCGAGCTTGGCTTGCTTTCTTGAGCTCCTTACCACGAACAAGGCTCTGATACCATGTCAAGATTGTGGGAGAGAAGGAAGGAGTCTCGCTTGAAGCTTTCTTGCTTGCACAATGGGGGAAGACACACAAGGGTGGAGGCTGAAAACAGTTTTCCTCTTCTTAGTTGTGTAAGCCAAAAGAACTCACATACAAAGAAATAGAAGAACCCTATATATGGGTCTCAAACCAAACTCAACTAACTAAGGTGGCATACTAACTGAGCCACGAACTAGAGTAGATAAGGATAGCTATCATGTAGCTATTATTCATGGACGGTGTACCAACCGCATCTGCAACTGACAAGTTGGTGACATAAATACACAACGGTCACCCTGGCGTATCACGAGTGGAGCTCGATATCTCAACACCTATGAGTGTTTGTGGGTGTCCCCCATAAGGGCTAAGAGTTGTACTAGTCGGTGTGAGCTCTGGTTGGCCTAGTAGGGTCCATGATTCATAGGTCAAGATGTTAAAATCTACTCCTTCATCAATCAGAGCATCGATAGTATGCTCTCTTTTCGCGGTGAGTTTGACCCTAAGATAAGGAGGTGGTACTATGTCTTCATCTTCCGGGTCCTGGCTTGTAAATTTAAGCCTTCTGACAGATGCTCTTGAGTCCTCACTTGCATGACCAGACGTGAATTCTCCACCAATGTCTTGGGTTGTCTGTGCAGTGTTGCTCAGGGTACATCTCTCGTCAAGAGTGTCATGTCTAGTCATCTTGGCGTTTGTAGCTTGCTGATGTTGCATTTCGCTCTGACTAGACATGGTATGAACACAATGTCTCTATGTTCTAGTGATGTGGCCTTTTTGCCCTTGATGGCTAGATTGGCCCGTTGAGGTTCTAGGGTCTCTGTTTCTCTATGTTCGGGTATGGGCTTTTGGTTGCTCTTTTGCGAGTGAGGATACATGCTCGTGTAGAGCCATTACTCCACTAGGGTTCAATTTGGAGGACCTGTCACGGTGCGCGTTTTCTCTCCAACCTACTTGGGGGAGGTGCGGAGGGAGCCCCCTCTGGGGGGGTCCGGGGGGGCAGTTCCCCCCGGCCCGCAGGGCCGTTACGGTAAACACATGCGTAATTTGGAGGACCGTTTATAGCCAAATTTCGAACTACTTGCTCTAAGTTTCAGCCTAGTGATGGATCTGTGATGTGCCTTTAGCTCTACGTGGTCTTTGGGGTCAACTTTGGGGTTTAGATGCGTCAGAATTTGTGTTCAAGATACCTGTCCGATTTTGACAGTTTTTGGTCCGATTCTAAGATGTCCGATTTTCAGGAGTCCGATTATCAAAATCAGACGTCCGATTTTGGGTTGGTCCGATCGGCCTAGTGGTCCGATTTTGGTCACGTCCAATTCAGGGAGTTGGATCAAAAAGTGGTCCGATTTTGGGAATCGGATCGGACAGGGTGGTCCGATTCTGGGAATCGGATCAGACAGGGTGGTCCAATTCTGGCAGGTCCGATTCTGAGTGGTCCGATTATGGATTGGTCTGAGTGTCCGAGTCGGACAGGTTTATCCGATCATCCGATTCTCAAAATCGGACGGTTTGGTCCGAGTGGTCCGAGTGTCCGAGTCGGACGGGTTGGTCCGAATCTGAGTGGTCCGAGTGCCACGTGGCACGTCCGATCGGGCTTAGTCCGATTCTGGGAATCGGACCAGACTGGTCCGACACACTCTCAGTCGGAACGGTCTGACTCCAGAACTCAAGTGGTCCGATACTGGGAATCGGACCACTGCGAGTTGGTCCGACTACATCGGCGGCAGGCGCTATTCCCGCACGTTTGACCCCTCCTCACTGTCTGTTGCACACAATTACCACAGACTTTCTGGATCTGATTAGAGCACTTGTTGGAAAACATCAGACTCACCTGGATCAGCACGAATCGCCGGCGACTAGAAATCGGGGTAGCGCTTCCTTGTCCTGTGAACCAGAAGTTCTCTCTCTCTTTCTCTCACACAAGGCAAACCAAGGAACTGAGGTCTGTCCTGGCCTCCCAGGCCTCTTAAGGTCCTTTCCCAGCACTGCAGAACCTTACAGCTAGTTCCCTGTCCCTGTCTCACCTAGAAACTTAAATCTGGTCCCCTGTTTCCATGTTTTAGCCTATTATACAACAACAGAGAATCCTACTGTTTGCTTGTTTTTTTTTTCTTTGTTTTTTTCCTATCCTAAATGCATCCAAATCACAAAATAAATACCTACACTACTCCATTCCACAACATAAATCTCAAGAAAGCAAAAAACCTACTTGCCAAGGAGATCGAATACCCACTTCAACCCCCTCACTTCCTACCTATCTACCTCAAGCACCGGTCGGGGGAAAACCCTACTCCAATGCTCGATTCGAAGCGCGCAAGCGCTAAGGCTTGAATCCATTGGTCCCGGCAATGGAATCAAAATGTGGGAGCTTTCACTCAACCGGCAAGACCCACGGACCGCTTATTGTTGCTTAGGATTCATTGCATACTATCATTCCTTAACTAGTACTGCATCAGTGGTTATAGGGATATTATGAGTCATGATACTGGGATCTATTCCTTTCAATTTGTATAATAACCATGCAAACACATTGATGAACTTCCTTTAGAGCTCTATGAGGTCGTTCTCTTCCTCCTTAGTTAGATCATCCGTTATATAGATGAGTCGAGGCTTGTCCTCTTCCCTTGCAAAGTTAACTTCTTTAACTTTGGTTGTCCTTCGATGGGTTCACTTGCTTGCCCTTTCCACTTGGCTTCTACTTACACCACTATTCAATCACCCTTCTTCAACTTCATGAAGCATGTGTGTAGATCCTAGGGTTTCTTCTCTCATTCAACTTCTAAAGACTTTGACTATTTTTTTCTATTCTCTTTTAGCCTCTTACACCTCAGGTTGATTGAGAAGTCTCCCTTGGTGCATTTGGTCTTAGGTGGTCAAGGCATTTTGGAGCCACTATTAGAGCTCACCTCTGATGTAGAGTTATGTCTTTATTGGCCTTGCTGAATCTACAACTTTCCTATATTCATCCTCATCCTCTAAGAATTGGAGATCAATGGTTTCCAATACATGCATCCAATCTCACTCCTCGTTAGGACAAACAATGTATTTTGTTATAGGTCCATACTCACTTCTAACCCTTGAGTCACCCTTTAGCATGGCAAGGATAGAATCCTCTTTTGTATAGTATCTCCCAGGGCAACGACAAGTAAGACTGCATATACCTTAGTGCCTTCCCAAAAGGCATTCACTTGTGGAGATTTAGAGATTGGATTTAGTATTAGGCTTGGTATATGCATCACAATATCATGATCAGACAAGTCTTAAAGTTCATGCTTATCAATTTATTTTACCCATTGCTTCAATTCTTGCCATAGTGCGGGGTTCTACCTAGTCAGCTCTCCCACCAGTAGCAAAGTTATCAGAATTGGTGTTAGTGTGGTTAGCAAATTTCCTACTGTCTTTCCCTCCCAAGCTGCATGGGCTCACTGCTAATGCTCTTGTGTTGAAAATCAAGCTCATGATCAGTATCACCGATATGATCGACCTTATCTAGATAGTTGTTGTCTTAGCTATCACTCTACATGTGTGTTATAATAACTGAGTCAACCATGGTTAGTGGTACAGTCAGTTAGTGACTTAGTGTGTTTATCAGCTATGTATGATTAGATTTTAGTAGGCATTATGGAATAATGAGAAAAAGAAAACAATGAGAGTTCACTACTCTCTGTTACAACTCCATGTCTTTGACTCTCTCTCCCTCTAAATCTTAAACATGGTATTAGGGCCAACATGAATGGGCTCTCTGGAGCATGGCATTGAAGAAGTCTAGATCTCGAGCTTGAAGATAAGAGTCTCTATTGAAGAAAAAAGGCTACCATTGTTCCTATCAAGATATGCATCAGGGTTTATGCTTTGTGCTTGTGCAAGAGCTTGATGTGGCTTGTTTGGGAGCTTCATAAGGCTTCATTGAGCACATGTGAGTGGCCATTTGACATCAAAGACATCAAATTTGAAAAAATTTCATCAAAGGAGATTGTGCCTACTGCTTGTTCTTTTGCAGAAGCCATATCTTTCTATAGAAATGGATTTTGGAGAAACAACCCAAAATTCTAGGCCATTTCGACGTGATCTACAACATTGAAGAATAAAGTTTTTTAAAATTCTTCACAGATTTTGAGATATTTAGCACAGACCTGTGCAGAGTGGCTGGTTACTGCAGTAAACAACAGGTGGTTCTAGGGCACTAGTGGCTTTCATCCTCACAATATATACACCCTTATTTTCATGCATTTGAGCATGATATTGGAGTGTTAAATGCTCAATTTTTAAGCTTATTTGCAGGCTGGAAATAGTGAACTAGTTGTTGTCCTAGATTTGGAAACAATATACCTATAGGGTTGAAGTATCTGTGATGCTTATTTGCTACTGACAAATGCTTGGATTATACCACTTGAATGGTATATTTTTTTTGGGATACTATGAGAGTTGAAAGCCCAAATTTTGGACTGATTTGTTGCTAGTTATACCACGGTATTGACTCATTATTGTCTCCATGAAGGATACCTATCATCTTCACTTAACATACATGCAAAGTATTCTAACTAGTTGGACATGTATCAACTATTGCATAGAATGGCAACTGAATGAGATTTTTTGGGGCTATTTTGAGGTTAGAATACTCTTGTTTTAGTTCAGAAAATATTTTTGTTTATAGTAATGAACTGGTTGTAAACAACCTATGGGAAGAATATTTGGCATTGCTACTTGCATACAATACAAACATTGATGCTTGTTTGGTCACATATTGAATCCCCAATGTATTGTGACATGTCTATGGTGGTTTAAGGATATTTTTTGAGTTGAGAATACCCTGATTATTGCAAAGATTATGCTATTTTTCATAACAAGATACTTGCCTATCATAAACTATGGGAAAGTGTAGCTGTTAGCATCTGTTCTATGCATCTATTGATGCTTTTGTATAGACATAGTTTGTTGCTAGGATGTTTTGCCACTACCATAGAATGTTTTGAACTAATTTGAGCTTGGTTTATGCTCAATTGACTATGTTTTTTCATTGTTGGAATACAATTTATAGCAAGTAGGTTATCATGAAACTCTACATGAGGAACTGTAGGAAACTGGTCATGAACTACAGAAAACTGTTCCTCAATTGCAAGAAGATTGTTCCTGAACTGTAGAAAGTCTATTCTTGAACTATAGAAAGACTGTTCCTGAACTAGAGAATGTCTATTCCTGAACTGCAGGGAGTCAAGTGTTAAAATACACAGGATCTAGAGCATGGAAGATGCAAAAGCTATGGAGGTTGAAAGAGAAAAAGGAAACTCATGAAGACATTGGCACTGACAAGGACAAATTGTTACACAAGTGAATTAGGTTTCAAGATTGAGACTTGGACTCATAAACACAATCTTGTGTATTGACAGTCACATGACACTTTACTGGAAAGAAAAGAGTACTATCATTGCATTAGAAAAAGAGTGCAAGGACAATGCTTTATAGGATTTGAGTGGTGGTACTTTCTCCTACCGTGCATATGGGATTCTAGTCTTGAGCCCTCACTACTCCTCACAAAGGAACTAAAGTAGGTGTAATTGCAAATATTGCAATATCAAGCACTTACAGATTGCATATAGCATTGAATACCTTAGTTGCAAATATGACAAATACTCAAGGCACTGACAATATCAGTCAAATTATGGGAGAGAAGCTCGATAATAAAAACTTCACTTTATGGAAGTTCAGGATGCAAAACTTTTTGATTGGAAGAGATTATTAGGATTTATGTATAGGTGCTGAAGCTGAATCCGAATTTTGTGAACGAAATGCGACACAGGAACAACATAGGGCTCACTAACAGTGGTTAGAAAGATCTAGTAAAGTACTACATTGGTTTTTTTATGCATTTATGATACGATGGCTATGTACATTACTAATTGTTATTCCCTGAAGGATGATTGGGATGAACTCATGAAGATATATGGTAATTTCATGCATGCAAGGATGATACAGTTGAAGTAGTAATTTAACAATATGTCTAGAAATGGCAAGAGCATTCAAGCATACATGACTAAAATAAAGACCGTAGAGTTGACAAGATGGATACTATTGGATCTTGTGTTTCAGAGGATGATATGATTGTAATGACATTGAATGGGTTAGGCAAGGAGTATAAGGCATTTGATACATCCATTTCTATGAGAATAGAACACCCTGATTGGGATAAGTTACTTGCATTGCTGCTACATGAAGAAGTAAAGCTTGGCTTAAATACATGTTCTAGCACATCTTAGGGTAGAGATATTATCTTTTACTCTAGTCAGAGAGCTAGAGGTGATAGAGCTCGTGGAGCTTTTCGGGGTCGAGGAGACACTCAAAACACACATGGAAAACAGTAGCAAAATGCTTCGCATAGCTCAAATATGAAAGGACAACGTGGATTTGGAGTCATTATAGAGACAAGGGAAGATCAACCTAGAGGAAGCCATGGCTCTTGGTAGTCACATGAGTAGTCTAACAGGGATAAAGACTATCATTATTGTGGGAAGATATGGCCATATCATGAAGGATTGCCATAAAAAGGAAGCTAATATGAAGGCAAAAGGTAGGAAACATGGACATTATGCATCTTCCAATGATACTCAGTGTAACCACAGAGATAGACTGTTTACTATGCAGTATGTACCAAAGAATATGCCTAAGCAAGGCAAATATGAGAAATGGTACATAGAATCAGGTGCATCCAATCATATGACTCCTCATGGCGAATGGTTTGATGAGCTAGTAGTAGGTTCTCATGGATTTGTATGTACTGGTGATGATACACAGCATGATATTCAACATACATGTGTGGCTTCATTGCTCATGCCTGATGGCAAAAAGAAGAACCTACATGATGTAATACTTGTACCTTCTATTACCAAGAATTTACTGTCGATTGGACAAATGGCAATATAGAATCTGTAAGTCAAATTCAACAGGGATGGTTGTTTTATTAAAGAATATGTCAATGGCTGTAAATTGATTGCCAAAGGAAAGAGAGATGGCATAATGTTTAGCTTGGATGCATCTATCTTGGAATTGAAGGCAACCATGTTTGCCCATGATAATGGAGTAGTTCGGGATGTAGAAATCTAGCACAAATGCATCAATCATGTTAATGTACAGAAATTGAAAAACAAGCATCAGAAAGAGTTTGTACTTAGCTTGCCAAAGTTCAAGTATATTGATCTTGGACATGTATGCTCTGTTTGTCAATTTGAAAAACAAGTGACATTCATGTTCATGAGACTTGTCAGAAATAGTTCTCGGCTTTTGCATTTGATACATTCAAATGTATAGGGTCCTACCCATAATGCATCTTTTGGTGATGCCAAGTATTATGTATAGAGTCCTACCCATTAATACATTCAAATGTATAGGGTCCTACCCATAATGCATCTTTTGGTGATGCCAAGTATTATGTATCCTTCATTGATGATTTCAATTGATACACATGGCTATACATTTTGAAGCTCAAGGATGAGGTGCTAGATGTCTTTAAGGACTTTAAGAAGCATGTTGAAAATGAACTTGGTTGTTATATTTCTTGTCTAAGATCTGATGAAGGTGAAGCATATGTATCCAGAGAGTTTGATAGGTACCTTGCTAAATATGGCATAAAAAGGCATCTTACATGTAGTTACATACCTCAACAACAGAACAATTGACAAAGAGAAAAAAATGGGTGCTTATGGAAGCTACCATGGCAATGCTTAATGACAAGAATTTGCCAAATGCTTATTGGGCTAAAGCAGTGGTTACTACTGTTTATGTGCTAAACCTGTAATGTACTGCCTTGATTACATGACAAGTAATGTTTTAGTAGTCACTACAAGATACGAGCCTTATGCCGACATTTAAAGAGACAAAAATGTTCATAAAGAAATTTGTCCCGTCATCGCAAAAAACGTCGGTATTGGCGACACCATAGAACAATCAGTATTATTAACAACGTCGCTATTTGCATTGGGACGCTGATAGCGACATGTACAGTAAATTTGGAAAGGTAAAAGGGAGAAAAAAAAATTGTGGTAGGGCAGCTATGTGCTTTATTTGGGCCATACAAAATAGTTTCAGTAATGTGTACTATACTCGTGTAAATAAAGGCAAAGTGTACTTGAATCATAACACTGATACATTAAATAAATACATGATCGCATAGTGAAAGAAACCGTACAATCATGGCAAGATACTACTACTACATAGAAAATGCCTACACAAATCACGTGAACAAAAAAGAAGAGCATGTGAGCTCTAGGGATCCAAGGGCGAGCTATAGATCCTCACCATCCGAAACCTCGTCCCACCCACAAAGGAGCATTGAACGGACTCTGCAAAAAAAGAAACAACTATATATCAGTCCACCATACAATAATGCATTTTAATTAAACTTAGTATCTACGAACAAGAAAGATGAGTGACTTACACGGTCGCTGCATCCATACAATCGATCGATCAATGCAGTGAGACCATGTCTCTCTGCATATCGAGTCTCTAGGTCGGTGGGATCTCGATTTGTAATGGAGTGCTACAAAGAAAACAAAATACATCTGTTAGAAACACAATTGTTAGTACAAGGGATATTGCAAAAAAATAAGCAAACAGAACAAAAGAAAAACTTACAAAGTCCTCCCGATATGTCATGTGGCCGCTACTCCCTAGATGATGGACCACTCCTGCCTCTAGTCATACCCTCACCGCTGCCTCACGATGCTCTCTCCAACATCTTGGAGAATCTTAGCCACCTCCCTGAGTCAGCATCATTCGTCCGCATCTAGCCATTCGGGTATTGAGGTCCCACTCTTAAGTTCCTTGCGTGCATCCGATCATTTGTGTGACATATACGCACCCATACACTCCATCATCCAGCCCGTGGAAAACCTATCTGCTGCAGCTGGTACAAAAAACTCCTAATGCAAGGATGCTACTATGTAGTCCTTGCTCCCCTCCGATATGTTCTTCCAATGATCCAAGATGTTGTGCTGAAAAACTTGTTGGCACAACTCTCTCATACGAGCCATCACCCTCCTCCCCTCATCATTCATGATGATGGGTCTTGTCCTATCATCTACAAGGTATCCATACCCCTATGGGGTATACCTAAGATGTGTCCTCTCCCACATGTGATCACGCTCCTGGGCTTATCTAGGAGACCCATGTACATGTGGTGTACCTACGGGAGTAGTATATCTCGGAGTAGCACCCATAGGGGTGCCACCTGCGGACAACTGAGCAAAAAATGGAGTGACTGGAATAGGCGTCCCCATAGGTGTGACAAATCCTACGGGTGATGCAACTCCAACAGAACGGCAAGATGGAGACACTACATCGGTACCTCCACAATAACCACCTGACCCATGCTCTCTCGAACCGCCATGAGAGCGAGGAGTAGCACCTATATCCCGAGCCGATCGAGGGCTCACTGCATCCAGGTCTCCGCCACATCCCCTTGAACTACTCCCTCCATTTGGCCCAAGTCTGGAGTGTCGATCTCGTTTCCTGGAAACTAAAGCATCAGAGCGCTTAGAAGTAGATATAATAGAACGGCTTGATGGTGTAAGAGACAGCTCCTGGTCCGCCATATCTCTGAATCGAGCCATCTAATTTGGAAACATACATGTGAAGATCTCCTATAGCTCCTTGTCGCTCATCCCTCGACTCATCGTGATGATCTAAATATCCACAAAGGTCACCTGCACATTAAAAAATTGATGTTAGCACAATCAATATAATTCATACAAAGCACGGTAATATAAGTCTTAAAAAAATAATATTACTTAAAATGCATATCTTATGTACCCTTGTAAGAGATTCATCAACCAATTGAGTAGATGGATGCTCCAAGTATGAAGTACCCTATGGTCCCATGTCAATCTCCTGACATAACTCTGCATACACTAAAAGGTCGATAGACATGTCACCACAAAAGGATGAGTCCACCTTATTCTCAAAGAATTCTTGGACTCCTATATTTCCATCATTGTTACTCGATGTTGGCTCCTCTACATGCTCCAAGCTTTCGGTGGCCTCCACCCCTTGTAATATCGACCCCTCTATTTGCATACTGTCCTCATCTATGCTTGAAGCATCGCTTTGATTATATACTCTCACACTTCGGAGAGCTGAAGGTATAATGTACCACCATCAAGGTTGTCAGGGGTTTGGATAGAAAATTACCTATTCAAAATCATGTACAAGAGAGATTTAACTATTGTGGCATGTACCATGTCGTAATACAATTTAAATAAACATGAGTTCATGCACCTATTCATAATGGGCCGGCAACACAAATGTGCCATGCAAATCCATCCATTTTTTTTCAGAATCTATTTCCAGAAATCTAGATGGACCTTGTTGAACTATTGCTCAAGCTCCTTCAAGTACCATTTTGAACCACTATACATCGAATAGGATCATGGAGAAGCTACGATAATCCATTGTGACAATACTTTGCAAGTTCCCAAAATACTCCATCTCATCTATAACCATGTTTGGATCCGTTGCTCATCGTCGACTCTCTTGCTCGAACTTTGCCATGATATCACAATCTGTTGTGGAGTGCATTTTGTCAAAATGCTCGATGCAAAAATGTCGTCCATGCAACCACACCGCACTATATATTTTGTACTATACATTAAAATTCTTAATTAGTTGTCGCACAAAAATCAAGGAGATTGATGCACACCATGCCCGGCATTTGCATTTTTCCAAATCTAAGCGTAGTTTTGACAGTGACCACTTTGAAGGCTTAGATCTCTCAACTCGAGCATAATGAGTACAAAACCTCTTAGGGCGAGTTAGACCCATTAGTGAGGGTCCTCTATCTCAAAGGGTTTGAGCAGATTCAACCCAGGGAGCTCATGGGAGCTCATTTACCAGTTTTGTTGGTCCCTGTTTTGACAGGACAACCATAGCCACTTACCTTCAAGCTTGTCCCTTGTTGTGTAGCATGAGAGCTCCTCTTCCTAAGCAAGTTAACCAATTGTATGGCCTCCTCAAAGACTCTTGCAAGCACATCCCTTTGCACATTTGAGTTGCTCACTAGGAACTTATAGAGTTCTTCGTTGTGGATCCCATTAATAAATATGGTTGAGACCAATCTCTTATTGGATCGGCTAGTTGTATATATCCTCTTGTAGAGACTCCTCACATGTGTGATGTAGTCTCGTATGTTCGCTTTGTCTTTTTGGCTGACGTTCATCAACTTAACAATAAGGTTATCAGAGTATCCTACCTTTGAGAATCTCTTGATAAAGAGATCCTTCCATTGGGTGAAATTATTGTGTTCGTCGACATTGTTTAGACTAGTAAACCAAGTTCATACCTTGTCTCCCAAGCAAGAACCAAATGCTTATGTTTGTTAAGTGGAGTTCATGAGATTGTTAGCCTCACACACCTGCTCAAACTGCTCGACAAAGTTTTAGGGATCATGGCCTGCTTGGTATTTATCGATTTGCTTTGCAAATATAGGTATTTTCATAAGGGCACCTCAATTTTCTCAGC
The DNA here is from genome assembly GCF_053477565.2 of Lygodium microphyllum. NCBI lineage: Eukaryota > Viridiplantae > Streptophyta > Polypodiopsida > Schizaeales > Lygodiaceae > Lygodium > Lygodium microphyllum. Next base: position 59,678,088 of record NC_141138.1, read on the forward strand.
ACTAGCATTGTCTAGCAATCTTTTCCTAGGTAGCTTCCTCATTGTGAGGTCGGCTTATAAGACTCTCTCCGTTCAGCATTTCCTCATGTTCTATTCCTACCTGAGATGGCTAGAATCTGTGAACCTCATTGAGCTCTCTCTCCTAGCACAACCTCTAAGTCCTTTGCTCCTAGCTATAACTTGCAATGAGCTGCAATGCTATTATTTCCTATCTTCTCTCCTCCTGAAAGTCAACTATGATATCAGTTGTTGGTCTTCCATGATGCGCTATCCTTGTCAACCAGTCGTATTGTGTAACAAGTCGCCAAATGTCATCGAGGTACCCTACCATGTTAAGGTCAAGGTCAAGGTTGAGATCGTTCTCATTCGTGCTGGCGCCAGTCATGATGGTTGTCTCCCGATCTCTTAGTTCTTCTATGAGGTCAACTAGGCCAGCTAAAGATGTGCCTCTAATCTTGGCTAGTCCTTTCTTCGCTCAATAGTCTAATGATTTTTTTTTCCCTATATATTTTTTATTGGTGTCTTGGGTCACTTCTCTCATTTCCAGAATTACACTCCTACGAGTGGGTTCATTTTTATCTTAATCTCTCTTAGTGTGTTCCTTGTTAATCCAAACACTTATATGCTAGAGTAATGCAACTCAATGTGAGTTATGTGAAATCAAGCTTTCCATCTTTCACATACGCTTAAGTGTCTTCAAGGCACAGTGTAACATTTGATGAAGTCAACTACATCCAATCAGTTTCATGCCATTGCAACCTTTTCTAGTGGATTTTGATTACTCTTAGTAGATTGCTTTGGGTCCTTGATGGGTTGTTATAGGTGGTCTAACCGGTGTTCAGCCAAGTAGGTCAACTTAAGTCTCTATCTAAGGTAGCAACTGAAGGTCAATTATTTTAATCACTCCTAAACTGCTACATCAAGGTTTTTGAGTGCAAACAACTCTATGATCTCACATGTGCTAGGGTCCAAATTCCAACCTAGTTGGTGGACAATTGTGGTAATAGGCCCTAACAGATCTTAAAGTGATAGAAAACAATCAAAAATAGGATTCTAGACAACTTTTTTGAGTCCAAGACTCGACCATCTGAATGGGCTCCTAAATGTAAGTGGCTATCCAAGTGATTAAACTCAAACTCGGAAGAGAAACTCCTATCTGAGCATCTAAGTGGCTATCCAAGTGATTAAACTCAAACTCGGAAGAGAAACTCCTATCTGAGCATCTAAGTGGCCATCCAAGGTTGAGGATTCGATCGTCCGAGGCCCAAATTTGGTCTGAGTCTAAGTGGTTAGACTCTTGTCTGAGTCAACATCTAAGTGGACTTAAGTCAATTGAATATCTAAGCCCGGTCGACTATCCAAGGCATGTGATCACCATCAGAGTGACACATGAAAACACGTCGAATGGCACAACTATTCATTTTTATGATTTAATGATCAATGTCCAATGTACCCAAGGTTTTGAATCAATGCAACAATGATCCATAAGGACTTAGCACATACATGAAACACATGAATGTGTCAATGCGGAAGATTTTTTGGTGTTACTACCTCTGGACATGTACTACCTATCCCTCGCACTAGCTTTCTCAATCTCATAGTATGCAAATGAGCTCTCTTTTCCCCATTTTCACCGTTTGTGTTCTATCTTTCTCCCCTTACATGCTATTTTTCTTCCTAGATATTTTTAAAAATATTTCATTCTTCCCCTATTTCCTTGTTTCATGCATAGGGTTATCTTTTCCTTATTTCCCAGGTCTTAATGTCTCAAATCTTATCAAAATACACTTCTCCTACTCTAACTAATGCACAGAAAGCTTTCTAAACCTAAATAAATCCACAAGAGAGATCCAATGGCCTCCAACTCCCTCACTTCCTACCTAAATCCAATTGTCGTTTGGAGGACAAACTCTTACTTTGTCACTCAATTTGGAGTGCACAAGCACTCAAGCTTCAATCTATTAGTCTTGGCAAAGGAACCAGAATGTCATCACTCTTGCGAGCAAACCTAGCAAGTCCCACAAACCACTTATTGCTTTAAGCGTTTGTAACGTGTCCACTAGTATCATCCAGGACACGTCTTAGCAGTCCATCGGAAAGGATGTCTAGAAAACTCCGCCCGGTACTCCCATGGAATGTTACGGGTTTTGCGATCTAGGTCTTCCCCGTCTTCCACGTAGCGGAAGTATCCTGGCCGTTCCCACTTAGGATCGATCGGAATTAGGGTTTTCCTGATTGGTCATTAGCTAACAGTAACTAGCGTCAGATCCGAGCGAACTACTTTACGCAGAAACGCCAGGTCCGAAGCGGATTCACGCTGCACTTGGTTCAAGGAGAATGGGAAACGAGAGGGATGAAAAGCTCAACCTCTCTGCCATAAGGCATAGTCCCATCCCGTTCCCCTAAAACAGCGTAAATCGGGTAAGACGTAACTCTAGGTCATCGTTCTCGTTATTTGTTTTAATGATGATGATCATACCGCTGTTCTTCGAGATTTTTGAGAAAAGTTCCCGACTAACCAGGACCACCCAACCGTAGGACGGACCCATGGCCCATCCTCCGCACTTTCCTCGGTTTGTTTTAGTTATGTAATTATCTAACACATTAATTTGACATATAACAATCAGCTTCTTTAATTAATCCTGTTAAGCACTGGTTCCTTCACGTAATCTTATCATGCGACATAGAAAAACAATATCAAGCAAGTTCTTTTTTTTTTAACATTTCATCATTTTATCTTTGAAATACAAGGAGTTCCACCCGTAGGCTTGTCCATAATCTGCCCGAAGGCTATCCAGTGATCCTCAGGGATCACTATTCCAAGCTTCCGCCCGTAAACTAGTATGTGGGCCTCGAGATCCAATCCCAAGTCACGTTGGCCTCTTGTGCAGGACCTGGAAGGCGAGGGATTTACGGCCAGAGCCCCCCCTGGCACCCAAGCGTCCTCCTACTCCAAGTAGATCTCAACGGAGAGACCTCTCGCGGCGGGTTCGGTCCAGTTCCCGGCACGGTGAACAACCCCCTTGGTTAGGGTTAGGCAGGTAGTCGGGGGTAACTGAAACTGCCTCTTCCTTCAGGCCTTTAACCTAAAGTATAGGTACTCATTTAATTTGTAGTTCATAATTCAAACAAAGCCCTAAAATCTCTAGCAAGCACAAACATTTCCGTTAATCAACCGAGTTGTTTGGCAAACTGCTAAGGAAGTGTTCTTTCCTTTTGAGTATATCAGCACTCGTCCCCAAGGTGTCTTGTAAATTGGCAAGATCTTTTATATTCCGGTGTAGGGCGTACCTTATTAACCCAACTTGGTCAACCCTAAAGTTTCTTAGATATGTTAATTTCCGGTTTACAACTTTCCTTATTTAGAAGAATATCCAAAAATACGTCCTTTTGCAAGATAACTTGCGTAGGGATCTGCCATCCTTGATGAGGGTTTTTACCCTTTCTCCTTGTGAATCAATCACAAGACTAAATGATTTCGTACTTGTTGCGCAAGTCCTGCGATGGAATAATCTGTTTTAGATCCTTTAAGCTGATGTATGTCGGGCCTAGGGTTTTTTTTTTTTAAGGATCTCGAGGACAGCCCTAGTTCTTTATCTTTACGAATTTTTTTGACCCTACAATAAGGAAAGTAGTCAAGTGCTTAGGGTATGAATATTTCTATGTTTTAGATTGGTTTGGATAACTTTTGGAAGGTAATATTAATCGTCTTGTCACAGTTTTTCTATCCTTGTGACAATTTACTTTTCAGTCAATACAGTTCAATTTAAACTTCCTTTTTCCTTGCAGATGAACTCATGCCAAATAACAAACATTTCCCTTACTACGATGTGCAATTAGCAAAGATAACTTCCTAGTAATTTGAGCATCGAAAGAAAGCTTTCATGAATTTAACCATTTACAATGATTCGTTGCGAAAGGAATAAGACTAATGGTGCAAGATCTAATTTCTATACCTTTAGGATTTAACTAAAATATACTACTATAGTAAATGGATAATCTTTCTCGTAATTTATAATGCTTGATGCAATTTGAAGGAAACTAAGCTCTATACATTATCATTCATTCAAATAAGCTAAACTCCTTCATTACAAATAACTCGGACAAATATATCCTATCCCTAACAATTTCTCTTTTCATGATCGAATTAAAACCAAATTAAAGCCAAGAAGAAAAACCTAGTTTTGGGGTGAGATATCCACATGGATGCCGGGAGATGACCCTCCCGCGGCTGCTACACCTTGGACTTTCTTAGGAGGCATTGCAATTGTAGTTTTTCGAACGTTGTCGAAGGGTTTGTGAAAGCAAAGTCGCGTCTTCAGAAGACCTTGATAAATTTCAGGATAAAAGTTCAAACTTTTTCTGCAGCCTTTTGTGGTAGACCTCTTTTATAGGTCGTTACTTTCAAGAGAGGATGTAGATTTACTCTTCAAAATAGACTAGCATGTCAATTTCTGTCACTGTAAAAGAACCTGAAACTGATTGATTACTTCATCATGTGCTTGTAAACGAGATCATATAGTTTGGAATTGATGAAGTCTAACGAAACACAGAATCTTGATAAATTTCAGGATAAAAGTTCAAACTTTTTCTGCAGCCTTTTGTGGTAGACCTCTTTTATAGGTCGTTACTTTCAAGAGAGGATGTAGATTTACTCTTCAAAATAGACTAGCATGTCAATTTCTGTCACTGTAAAAGAACCTGAAACTGATTGATTACTTCATCATGTGCTTGTAAACGAGATCATATAGTTTGGAATTGATGAAGTCTAACGAAACACAGAATACAAGAAGTTGTTTTATAAAGAGAGTCAAGAAAGGCACTTTGTACTCTATTGGCTGAAGGAACAAACATCCAGCAGTCATAATAGTAAGGAATAAGCTCTTATTTTCCTGATGATATGTGGGAATCATAACTTTCCATAATTCTGGTAAATCTATATTATTTGCTTCTATATATTCATCTTCAACTCATCATGATAGAGTTAGAAAGCGGTCAAAACAGGTTCAGTTTCTGTAATACACTCTGTGTCTTCATTAGAGGCTGATAGCTGGGTCTTCAGGATCAAGGGAGAAAAATTCGAGAATCAATTCTGTTGATGTGCTGCTGTTAAAGATAAATAGCTTGGCCACTAGGCAAGATAAGATTCAGAGTCTGGACCTCTGATACTTGGATCAACTTTCTTCTTAATGAACATCATCTCAATCGCACTATCAATTGCTTTCTTGCTCTGGTTAGTGACAGTAACATTGGTACAGCAAGGGAACACTGATGTTCTCCCCTTTAGTCCGGTTATTTGCATCATCCATCGTGGCACTGCTCAAGATTTTCTTCTTGTATATTGCAGCTGAAAGTAGCTTTAGATCACGACATGAATTAATATTGCGGGGTGAGATAGAGCAGGCCGAAATTAAATTGTTGTAGCTCCGCTCGATGTTGAAGTGCCTGTGATCAGAGAAATATGTATAACACCCTCATACGTCGCTCTGTATTGCAGCAACTATGTCCTTTCCTTCATCTTCTCTTTCGTAGCAGTCCTTGCCTCCGACTTCCTCTTGGGTTCTCCAATGAGGCTCTCCTTGTTCCAGATTTTCTCCAGGGGATTCACGGTAGTTGAGCCACCTATCGGCCGACCCTTCTGGCTGAGGAGCCTGATAGTCCAACAGTTTAGTATTCGGTAGTCTTCAAGGGTGCCATCGCATTCCTCTCCTCCTCTTTCGTGACGCGATGATGTTGATGTCGACGACGACGATGATGATAAAACATTGCTGGTCATTTCTGTGTAGGAAGAAATCCCTCTTCCTCTGATCCGGATCGATGGATGAATATATCGGAATCAAAATGGATTATAGCACAGATGCTGTGATTATGTACTGTTGCTGAGAAAGGATGGCTCCTCCTCCGAGCTCCTTGAGAGTCCTCGATAGCCTTCCCCTCTGCCTCTGTGCTCACAATCCGATAGATCTTCCCTTGGCGTTCTGATTCTCTCCTTTCAAAATGTCGAATATATGATCAGGATTCCCAAGCTTGATTCCCCCAAAACTCCTCTGTTCCCCCCTTCTTTTTCCTGCCGCGTTCCTCCATCCCAAAATACCTCTTCTTCTTTTCAAAATAGCTCCCCTTCTTCCCCCCAAAAAGGCTCTTTCCTTTTTCAAAAATAGCCATCCGTGGCAAAGCTTTTTCCTTTATTAGACCCTCTGAATCCAGTAATAAGACTGTGCTCGGCAGCTGGATGATGTCGAACCTTCACCACTGTCAAAGATTTCAAGAAATCCCCCAAGCTCCAAGTTCAGCGTATCTTGAAATGTATGCATTCCATGAGATTTCATCATGAACTGGCAGCATGTCAAAAACACGATGTGCTTCAGCAAGTAAGCCACTTATGCCATACATGTCTACCAGTTTGTTTCCAATATAAAGCTGAGGCAAGAGACTACATCACGAATGGGTAAGTTGTTGAAAACATGATGTACTTCCGCAAGGGAGCCAAATTTCCCATACATATCCACAAGAGAGTTGCCCACCAAGGGCTACAAGCGCCACATTTACCATAGATACTAATAAGTATGCTATTAACAAAAACTTCTGAAGTGAAGCCCTTCATGTGAGCATCAATACTCATACGCTGAGAATAAATGTAATCACAACAACTAAATATGTACAAAGTACCAAATCCCATGCACAACTTTTGGGTGGTTTACACACCTCGAATGCGCAGCAATACGACATCCACCCCCTCTAATCCTGCGCATCCTCCGGATGAGCCAACTACCCATGATCATTATCATCAAGATCCACAAGCAAATCAATCTCTTCGTTATGCATTACCGGTAGATCAACAAGATTTCCAGCCATATCATCTGTCTCTTCCACTGGAGTTTCTTGTCGTTGCTCTTCTCTCGAAAATTCTTCCAATGCATAATCCTCATCATCTCTTTTCTTGAAAATCTTGATTCTTTTTCCAGCAATTGGCACTCTAAGCACTGTCCCATCCAATTCTGTCAGCTCATATGTTGCATTATCAAAGACATGTCTGACTATGTATGGCCCAAACCATCTTTGCACCATCTTCCGAAGTGCAGTATGCTGATTTTCAAGGCTGCTATCAAAGACCAATACCCAATCTCCCTCTTCTATTGCTCTAGGCCGCAAGCGATGCCGGCTATCAAACCTGTCCTTGTTCCTTAGTCTAGCAACTTTCAACCTGTCAATAGCTAGCTGAATATCCTCAGGTCTCCTCTCCAACTGTCGAATCCGAAGAGCTAAGAGCTCCTCTCTCGTCAAATCCTCCTGCCAAGGTAAAACTGACCAAGTCAAAGCACAAGTCTCAATCGGCATAACAGGTTTCTGACCATACATCAACTCTGCAGGCATATATCCTGTAGTAACACTATGAGTCGTACGATCAGCCCATAAAGCAAATGGTAGAAGTCTCGGCCATTCTCCAATCCGTCCTCTGCATGCTTTGGCTAATGCTTTCACTATTGGCGGATGTCCTCTTTCGCTCTTCCCATTTCCCTCTGGATTGTATGCTGTGGTTAGAGCCAATTTGATTCCTAGCTGAGAGAAAAACTCCCTAGCTTCATCTGCATCCAATTCACCACGATCCGCAGTGATCTTACCCACACAACCATACCTGCAGAAGATTTCCTCCAATAAGAACTTACACACTGCACTAGTGGTCTTCGTTCTCAAAGATCTGCCCTCAACATGATTGGTAAGATCCTCTCTAGCCAAAACAATGTACCTCATCTGCCATAGACCCATAGGCATGGTAACCAAATCAACTACCCACTTATAATGAATGCATAGTGGATAGGTCGGATGAAGCTCATCTCTATGGCGCACTACTGAATACATCTGGCAGTCTCTGCAAGTCTCAACAAAGTGAGAAACATCTCTGTACATGCCTTTCCACCAATATTTCTCCCTGATCTTCTCATAAGTAGCCCATACTCCTCTATGACCAGCCCAAGGACTCTCATGAAACTCCCTCATCACCTGTAACTGTGACTCTCTATCGCAGACAACCCGCAAAGGTAATCCGCCTCTTTTCTTTGGATGCTTCCAAAGAAATCCGTCCTTGAGAAAATAACCATAGGCTTTCCTTCTGATCTTCTTGAACTCTTCATCTGTCCATTCATCTCTTTTGCTTAGTGTACTAAGGTACCTGCCAATCTGCAACCAATCTCCAACATAAAGCTCTTCTGTGAAAGCCACAATATCATAAACATGACAAACATGATCAACCATAGTGGCTGAAATTTCTGCATCATCCTCTTCTGCAAGTAGAGTCTCCTCATCATCATACCTGGCTCTAGACAACATATCTGCCACTGGATTATCCTTCCCTGCTATGTGTTTAAATTCCGGATTTAATGACTTGATGTATGCAATCCATCTCAACATGGCTATATCCGGAGTAGAGCAACTCGTGATCATACCAATCAATGGCAAGCAATCTGTCTCTACCACAACTGAAGCTCCAATAAAGTACTCCTTGTCACATTTGAGAGCCGTCACAATCCCCAATAACTCCCTTTTGATTTGCGGATATCTTCTCTGTCTCTCGTTTAGGACTTTCGCCCCAAACCGAATAGCATACCTATTTCCATCTGCATCATCTTGACCCACAGCCCAACCTATGCCAATTGGACTAGTGTCAACTGTCAATACAATAGGCCTATCACAATTATAATCCGCTTTCCTGAGAGTAGGAGCATTCTGCAATAACTTCTTCAATTTCCGCATGGCTCTAGTGTGGCTCTCATCCCAATAAAATTTCTGCCCCTTTCGAAGCAGCTGATACAAACAATCTGCAATGTGTGCAAAATGAGGTATCCAAATCATATAAAACACGCAAGCACCAATGAATCTCCGTACCTCTGAAGTAGTAGAACAATACTCTGCAATCTTGCCTATAGCATTCACCTTATCAGGCGAGGGTTTCCTGCCATAATATCCACACATATGCCCAACAATGACAACCTCATTCACTCCAAAAATAGATTTTTGCCCTGAAAGTGTCAAGTTCACTTCTTCTAACCTGGCCAAAATCTTCTCACATGCTGAAATATGATCAGCCACAAAGTACCTGCATCCCTGCTCATTTAGGCTCTCATTCTTCTCTTCTTCTGCACACCCCTTAATGGGCACATCATCCAAGAAAGGCATAGTAAGCTGAGGTATGTAATCACGAAGGACCTTATGCATGGCATTCATCATATGCGCAACAGAATTAGTAGCACCTTGAGGCAAGGTACACATCCTGACAAGCCCAATAGGAGTTCTCATGGTAGTTATGTCCCTGCTTTCCAAAGCCAGCTGAAACTGATCATAACCTGAATACAAATCACCCAAAGAATAGATGGCACGTCCAGCAAATGCCTCTGCAAACTCATCCACAACTGGACCTATACCAACATTCCTGATGGTAACTCTGTTCACTGGCTGCATGTCCTGAATAAATCGAAGAGTACCATTCTTCTTTGGAACTGTAAACCACCTGTTTGAGTATGGTGCAGATGAAGGCTCAAGGATTCCCATCCTGATTTTCTCATTCAACAAATCAATCAACTTTGGCAAGTGTGCTTTAGGCACTGGAATAGGTCGGAGATTCCATGGAATATGAGGAATAGTAAAGATAACCATAGGAGCAACAACATCAGGATTCACACATCCAATCTCATGTGGGACAAAAGCAAATCCCCTTCCATGACGCTCAAGCATCTCCTGAAAGCATTGCTTCTCCATGGGTAACAAGAAATCACCATTTCCAATTTTCAATTCAGCAAGTGTTTCTGCTGAAAATTTATGACCAATATGCTCTGGATTCCTCAAAATTTGCTGTTTAGCAGCCCTCTCTATTTGCTGATCACTGTCAGATGGAAGCGGTACAGCAACCGGCTTCACCTTCTTATCCACAGTTTTGTACTTCGTGTCAACCCTGGCTTCATTATGCTCTTTTGCATTACATAAACCTTGCTGTAAATCAGCAATTCTGCACTTCAATGGCTGAATATTCTCAGCCCTCTGCTCTATGGACTGCATAGAAACAGCCCCAAACTCTGAATGCTGAAATATTTCAGCAATAAACTCTGTTGGCTGAAAATTTTCAGCCCTCTGTCTCTCTGAAAGCTGATCATAACCAGCTGGAAACTCTGTTTGCTGAATTTCTTCAGCACTCAATACTCTTTGCTGAGTTACCTCAGCCTCTGACTCAATCTGTGACACAAAATCTGCAATTTCATGAAACATGTCCAGGGACTGCACTAATACATTACCATGACAATTCAGCATATCAGTTTTCAGCATATCTCTCATCTCTGTCATCGTATCTGCACAAATCACAATGTCATACATACCATCTATGTGCTCATCATCCTCCAAAATTCCTGAATTTTTCAAAATTTTCTCCTTCCTGCATATATACTGCCTGGCAGCTCTAGGCAACCTAGAAGTCTTCTGATAACTCATTGAACTGTTTGCTAAAATCCCAACATAACCGGAGGAGAAAACACTGCTGCTGCCAGGAGGCGAGAACTCCAATCTCCTCTCCTCTGTACCACCGTCGTCTCGCGAAACGGCGGTACCTAATGAAAACCCGAATCTCTTACAGTGGGCAAGGGTGCATCTCTGAGAGTATCCCTGTTTCTAACATGGTTCACACATACAGTCATAAACTGAACTGCTCTCATACCATCCTTACTGCGAATCCGTGCATAAGCAGATCCATCATCCATGACCTTTGTCTCCATGCGCATCTCTGTAATGAATGGCTGTCCAAGAATTATGGGATACGAGCATGAATCCTGCACAAAGAAATGAAAATCCTCCTCTACATCACCAATAGAAACTCTGACACTAGGGCAAGCAGCATATAAATCACCTGCAGTGTTATTGGCGGCTCTCATACGCCACCCATGCTCTACATCCATAGGCCATCTGTTACTCTCATAAACTCCACGAACAATGAGATTAATCTCTGAACCATGATCAACCAATGCAACATAAGGCACCTGTTTTTCTCCAACCTTTACCATCGTCTCTGTAGTTGCTCTAGCCCAATGGCTCCGCGAAAAGTGACTACGCGGTATCAAAACAGGCTCATCAATTTCAGCATAATGCATAGGCTGAACCCTCTTCTCTACCTGCGGCAAAACAGAAGCATTATCAACCATGACCTCATCATCATCCTCATCCAACTCTCCAATCAAAACTCCCTGTGTATCAGTGGTAGCCAATGCATGTCTTTTCCTCTTCAGGACCTCCTGAAACTGATCTTGAAACTCTCTTTTTGAGATGCCCAAAATCTCGGAAATAGTGAAAGTCACCTCACTGCCCTGTATCTTATCATTAAAGATTTTCTTCATATCTGTAGATGTCTCAATATCGGACATCAATCTGAATCCTGGCTGCTTTCTCTCTCTAGGCTCTTGCCTCTTTTCTCTCTTTTGAGCATCCTCCATCTGTCGATCTGGCCCTGATCGTGAAGACGGTCCTGCAGTAGGTGGAGTAACAAACTCACCCCCTCTAGTCTTCTTAGCTGCACTTGGATTTTCTTCATCCCTCTTACGCTTCTCCTCAACAAATACATCTGCACCATGAGATTTAGCCAAATAAGCATAAATAGAATACCTGTCAACAGGCGAGTCCCATCCTGTCTCTGATCTGATGCTAGAGCCTGCGCTAGTCAAAACAGTTTGCTGAATTTTTCCCTTGTTTGCAGTCTCCATAGCATAAGTCCATAGTGCGGACTGATTCTCCGATCCCTTCTCAATCTGTACTCCATATGCAGGAGCATCACCTCTAGCCATCACATAAGAAGTACGCGCAGCCATGTCCTCCACTAACTTCTTCATTCCACCTTTACCAAAGTTGGTAGCAAGTGGAGCTCCTGTCTCAGTCAACCAAATCTTACCATCTTGTCCCCAATATACCAAATTCTGCCTCCTTGCATCCTGGAAAGAGTCACAATCCCTGCAATGCTGATGCTCTGTACTATCACACCAAATACATCTCCGATCTCTCCTAGGAGCACTAGGAGCACTCCTAGGTGCAATAGGAGCACTAGAGGAAGTAGCAGGCGTAGTCGAAGCAAACTGCTCCTTCAACTTACCCACCAACTCCGCTTTGACTGACTCAAGTGTCAAATCTGTGATACCTTTGATTATGTCATCAAGAGAAGTAGGCACGGATGGAGCGGATGGTTTTGGAGCAGAAGGTGTAGGCATCGGTCGTGGAACAGGAGAAATAGGTGGAGTAGAAACGGTAGGCACTGGCATAGGCCAAGAAACTGGCTGAGGAGGAGAAGAAATAATAGGAATAGAAGTAGGCATAGGAGCTGATGATGGTGTAGGTGTCATGGAACCATTCTGTAGACGAGTCTTCCATATCCTCCTCTTGGTCAATGTCGAAACTGCATCCTGAGCATCCTGCCAATCAGTTTTAAGACCCATAGGCTTCGTACGATCTTCAAGAAGCTCACCCAATTCTTCTTGAAGAGCAGGATCTGCAGCTTGCAAGAAAAGTTCAACTTTTTCAACATCCAATGCTCTTTGTTCAATGGCATCAAGCTGACTATACCTTTCTTCAAATTCTCGAATCAACTCTGAAGCAGCAAGACCTTTGTTTGGCATGTAGACCCACTCTCGGAATGACCGTCGAGTAGCCATACCAAAGTCCTCAAGGAAATATTCTTCTTTAAGAGCCTTCTTAAAATCTTGCCAATGTGTATTTTGAATATATAAATCAGTCACCTTTGTCCTCAAAGCAGGTGTGACAAGTCGAAGGAAGTACTTACTCATAAGTCCAGCAGGAACTCCAAAGAACCCCATCTTGATCTCATATGTCTTCAAATATGCTGAAACATTACGCCCATCAAATAGCTTCTTCTCACTTTCAACTGCTTCAATAGCCTTAGTTGCGCTGTTTGCATTCTCCTGCTCCGAATAGAGTTGCCTTTGCTGAGACAACTGTTGTTGATGCAATTGTTGTTGCTGCTGCATATACATTTGTGTTTGCTGATTTTGGAGCTGCATATACATGGACATATTCTGCAAAATCTGTTTTAGATCCTCCGTTGAAGTACTTGACTCAGCAGTCATAGATGGAGCTGAAGTAGAGGCAGCTGGAATTGTAGAAGAAGCTGAAATAGAGGCTGAAGTGTCTCCCATCCTGAAATTTCTGCGACGCTTTCACGTCGGGTTCACCAAAGATGTCGAAGGGTTTGTGAAAGCAAAGTCGCGTCTTCAGAAGACCTTGATAAATTTCAGGATAAAAGTTCAAACTTTTTCTGCAGCCTTTTGTGGTAGACCTCTTTTATAGGTCGTTACTTTCAAGAGAGGATGTAGATTTACTCTTCAAAATAGACTAGCATGTCAATTTCTGTCACTGTAAAAGAACCTGAAACTGATTGATTACTTCATCATGTGCTTGTAAACGAGATCATATAGTTTGGAATTGATGAAGTCTAACGAAACACAGAATCTTGATAAATTTCAGGATAAAAGTTCAAACTTTTTCTGCAGCCTTTTGTGGTAGACCTCTTTTATAGGTCGTTACTTTCAAGAGAGGATGTAGATTTACTCTTCAAAATAGACTAGCATGTCAATTTCTGTCACTGTAAAAGAACCTGAAACTGATTGATTACTTCATCATGTGCTTGTAAACGAGATCATATAGTTTGGAATTGATGAAGTCTAACGAAACACAGAATACAAGAAGTTGTTTTATAAAGAGAGTCAAGAAAGGCACTTTGTACTCTATTGGCTGAAGGAACAAACATCCAGCAGTCATAATAGTAAGGAATAAGCTCTTATTTTCCTGATGATATGTGGGAATCATAACTTTCCATAATTCTGGTAAATCTATATTATTTGCTTCTATATATTCATCTTCAACTCATCATGATAGAGTTAGAAAGCGGTCAAAACAGGTTCAGTTTCTGTAATACACTCTGTGTCTTCATTAGAGGCTGATAGCTGGGTCTTCAGGATCAAGGGAGAAAAATTCGAGAATCAATTCTGTTGATGTGCTGCTGTTAAAGATAAATAGCTTGGCCACTAGGCAAGATAAGATTCAGAGTCTGGACCTCTGATACTTGGATCAACTTTCTTCTTAATGAACATCATCTCAATCGCACTATCAATTGCTTTCTTGCTCTGGTTAGTGACAGTAACATTGGTACAGCAAGGGAACACTGATGTTCTCCCCTTTAGTCCGGTTATTTGCATCATCCATCGTGGCACTGCTCAAGATTTTCTTCTTGTATATTGCAGCTGAAAGTAGCTTTAGATCACGACATGAATTAATATTGCGGGGTGAGATAGAGCAGGCCGAAATTAAATTGTTGTAGCTCCGCTCGATGTTGAAGTGCCTATGATCAGAGAAATATGTATAACACCCTCATACGTCGCTCTGTATTGCAGCAACTATGTCCTTTCCTTCATCTTCTCTTTCGTAGCAGTCCTTGCCTCCGACTTCCTCTTGGGTTCTCCAATGAGGCTCTCCTTGTTCCAGATTTTCTCCAGGGGATTCACGGTAGTTGAGCCACCTATCGGCCGACCCTTCTGGCTGAGGAGCCTGATAGTCCAACAGTTTAGTATTCGGTAGTCTTCAAGGGTGCCATCGCATTCCTCTCCTCCTCTTTCGTGACGCGATGATGTTGATGTCGACGACGACGATGATGATAAAACATTGCTGGTCATTTCTGTGTAGGAAGAAATCCCTCTTCCTCTGATCCGGATCGATGGATGAATATATCGGAATCAAAATGGATTATAGCACAGATGCTGTGATTATGTACTGTTGCTGAGAAAGGATGGCTCCTCCTCCGAGCTCCTTGAGAGTCCTCGATAGCCTTCCCCTCTGCCTCTGTGCTCACAATCCGATAGATCTTCCCTTGGCGTTCTGATTCTCTCCTTTCAAAATGTCGAATATATGATCAGGATTCCCAAGCTTGATTCCCCCAAAACTCCTCTGTTCCCCCCTTCTTTTTCCTGCCGCGTTCCTCCATCCCAAAATACCTCTTCTTCTTTTCAAAATAGCTCCCCTTCTTCCCCCCAAAAAGGCTCTTTCCTTTTTCAAAAATAGCCATCCGTGGCAAAGCTTTTTCCTTTATTAGACCCTCTGAATCCAGTAATAAGACTGTGCTCGGCAGCTGGATGATGTCGAACCTTCACCACTGTCAAAGATTTCAAGAAATCCCCCAAGCTCCAAGTTCAGCGTATCTTGAAATGTATGCATTCCATGAGATTTCATCATGAACTGGCAGCATGTCAAAAACACGATGTGCTTCAGCAAGTAAGCCACTTATGCCATACATGTCTACCAGTTTGTTTCCAATATAAAGCTGAGGCAAGAGACTACATCACGAATGGGTAAGTTGTTGAAAACATGATGTACTTCCGCAAGGGAGCCAAATTTCCCATACATATCCACAAGAGAGTTGCCCACCAAGGGCTACAAGCGCCACATTTACCATAGATACTAATAAGTATGCTATTAACAAAAACTTCTGAAGTGAAGCCCTTCATGTGAGCATCAATACTCATACGCTGAGAATAAATGTAATCACAACAACTAAATATGTACAAAGTACCAAATCCCATGCACAACTTTTGGGTGGTTTACACACCTCGAATGCGCAGCAATACGACAACGTGGAAGCAGCTTTACAACTTCTCCTTAGAATTCCACCGTCGCTACCTTGCACCGTTCGTCAAAAGTAGTTTTTGGAAGGCTCCCCCCTTGAATTCGGGAATTCGAAAGGGTGTTTTAGAATCTTTTACAACTAAGACCCATTGAAGCCATGGGGAAGGCTTAATGGCCTTTGTAAGCTCGCACGAACGGGAATAAAAAGGTGTGGAAAAGACACAAGGTGCGGAAGCGAACTCCAAGGAAATATAGTAACCGCAAGGATTATAAGTAAGGTCGAAAGACCTTGGGTCAACTTGGAGGGAAGGGGTTTCAATACGCCATAAGGAAAGGGCTAGGGAAGGATTTAACATGGAGGAAAGAGGGGTGGTTCCAAGGGAAATAACAAAAGGGCTTAAGGATAGGGGTTGAGTGAACTTTAAAAATCACAGGGAAGAGATTAATCCCAAAAGAAAGGACTTAAGGGTAAAACATGGGGTTCCAACACCCATGGGAGAGAGCCATATAATGTATTTTAGACACGGAGGTGTTGTAGGCTTAAGGGATAAGAGGGGTGATAAGACATGGGGGGAAAAAAGTAATAAGACCCTTAAGGCCTTTGTGCTCTTAGGGGAAGTGACTTCAAAGTGAAGGTAAGGGGTTTTAGCACGAGGGTGAAAAGGGGGCTTAAAGGTTTTTAAAACCCGGGGGGGGGGGGGGAGGGGGGGTTGGGAGGGAGAACAAAGGGTATGAAAGGGGGCTTCCTAAGGGCTTTGGAAGCTTCCAAAGCTTCTAGAGGGTGAATTCGTCACATGGAAGAAAAGGGGATGTTGATGGCGGCAGCTTGCGATCCAGGCAACAGTTGGCGACGTGTACTTCTGACGGCAGCTCATTCCTCGGGCCACTTACTCTCACCCTCACGAACTGACGACTGCAATGGTTCGCTTCCCCTCCCTCAGAATCCTCTCCTTCACCCAATCACGGCAACATCCATCTTCTTGATCTCCGACAGCCCTCATTCAGCCTGCGGCCCCTGATTTAAATAGGGGAGGGGAAGGGGATCCTCCCTCCCTTGCATGGCATCATGCATGCCTTCCCCCTCACTCCAAGCTCCACCAAGGAGCTTAATCACTCCTTCTATTTCCCTCCCCCTCCAGCTCGTCAGTCGGCTGGGGGGATAAGGGGAAAAAAATTCCCCATTATCCTTAGAAAAGAAAGAAGAAAAAAAAATTGCTATATCATTATCCTTATTTCCTATAAGAGGTAGTCCACGCGAAGAAAAGATTTTTGGAACGTTACATTCTCTCCTCCTTAGAGGAATCGAGATGTCCTCATCTCGAGATAAACTGGGGATACTGATGGTTGAGAGTGCCTTCATCTATCCAAGTGGCATCCTCTTTGGGATAATCTTTCCACTTGACGAGGCATTCTCTCAGGGTTCTGGAGCTTAATTGTCTCTCCCTAACATCTAAGATCCTATAAGGCCTTAGTTCAAGGACTCCTTGACTAGGCATTACAATTTGTTGATCATCCAGTACATGATTAGGGTTGGGTACATATTTTTTCAATAGGCTGATATGGAATACATTGTGAACCTTTAGGTTCTCAGGGAGTTGCAATCTATAAGCATTGGGTCCTAGGCATTTGAGGATTTTGTACGGCCCACAATACCTTGGACTTAGCTTCTTGCATTCTCCTAGGGATAGAGAACTCTTTTAGGGGCATACACGAATGAAGACCATGTCTCCTTCTTCGAAGACTCTTTCTTGACGTTTCAAATCTGCGTATGCCTTTTGTCTATCCTTGGCCGCTTGTATATCTTGTCTTATTGACTTTATTTGATCGTCCATGTCTTCCAACATCTGTCTTGACGCTTCAACTCTTAGGGTTGGATCATAAAAGTTTAGGGGACTTCGACAATCATGACCATACAATGCCTGGAAGGGAGTCATCAGAATGCTCTACTGGTAAGAAGCATTGTAGGCAAATTCAACTAATGGCAAGTATTGAATCCACCTCTTCGGCTCTCGACAACAGTATGCCCTAAGCATATCTTCGATGATTTGATTTACTCGCTCTGTTTGGCCATCAGTTTGGGGATGGTAAGCGGTGCTAAAACATAGTTGAGTCCCAATAGCTTCAAAGATAGCTCTCCAGAAGTGTGATGTGAAGAGAGAATCTCGATTACTAATGATTCTTCTAGGTAACCCATGTAGCTTGAATATCTCCTTGATAAACAATCTTGCAATGTCGGAGGCTTTATAGTTTGTCTTTACTGGAATCAGGTGTGCAACCTTGGTAAGCATGTCAACCACAACCATAATGGAATTGTATCCTCCTTGGACTTGGGGTAAGCCCACAACAAAATCCATACTGATGAATTTCCATTTCATTTGGGGAATGTCAAGCGGTTGCAGTTTTCTTGGCATCATGACATGTTCGGCTTTGATACGTTGGCAAGACAAACACTCAGTGACATACTTGAGAACATCACCTTTAAGCCTCTCCCAATGATAGCTCTTCCTAACTTCATTAAGAGTCTTAGCATAGCCAGGATGTCCTGCGAAAGGAGAATCATGAGCTTCCCATAATATCTTCTGCTTAAGTGACTGGCTTGCTGGTATACACAGCCTTTATCTGTAGTAGACAAGTCCATTATCAATGGAAAATTCTTGATACTTAGCTTGCAACTTCTGATTCTGCTCCTTGGTAGATATTTCCTTTATCATTGTTTGGTAGGCCAAATCATGGCATGCTTCCTCTCTAGCTAGTTCAAGTATAGGGTTGTTTGGCATAGATACTTTTGTAGCCAGAGATCTGGCCGTTGATGGATTCTGCAAGATTAGGGAATTTAGGAATGCCTTGCGATTGAGTGTATCGGCAACTACATTCTCCTTCCCTGGTCGGTACTTGATCTCAAAATCATATTCCTCCAATACTTCAATCCTCCGACGTTGTCTCATGTTGAGCTCGTTCTGGGTAAAAATCCATTTGAGACTCTTATGATCGGTTACTAGAGTAAACTTGTTACCCAACAGGTAGTGTCTCCAAAGCTTTAGAGCATGGATGACAGCTAGTAATTCTAGATCATGCGTGGCATAATTCTTTTCATGACTCTTCAATTTCCTTGAAGAGTATGCTACTGGATGACCTTCCTGCATAAGTATACACCCCAAGGCAAGAACTCTAGCATCAATTACTACCTCGAACTCCTTATTGAGGTCAGGAAGTTTTAGAATAGGTGCTGATACCAAACTTTGCTTCAATTTGTCGAAGCTATTTTGTTCGGAAGTTGACCATGCAATGGAAGTCTGCTTCTTTAGTAAGTCTGTAAGAGGTGCTGCAATCAAAACATAGTTTTTTATGAAGACCCTATACCATCCTGTCAATCCAAGAAAGCTACGTATCTCTTTGACGGATACTGGTATTGGCCATTCAAGCACATCTCTGACCTTGGCTAGGTCTACTGATATTCCTTCTGATGATACTATGAATCCCAGATATTCAATCTGACGCTTGAAGAATGCACATTTCTTCATTTTTGCATACAGCTTATGAGACCTCATTGTCTCAAGGACAATCTGAAGTTGAGGTTCATGATCTTCTTCTTGTTTAGAATAGACTAAAGTGTCATCGAAGAAGACAAGCACGAAATCATCAAGATATGGTCTAAAGATATCTTACATTAATCTATTAAAGGTGGCAGGTCCATTTGTAAGCCTGAATGACATAACCAGGAACTCAAAGTGCCCATATCTTGTATTGAAGGCCGTCTTTGGAATATCTTCTTCCTTGATCCTTATCTGATAGTAACCTGACCTGAGATCAATCTTGGAGAAGATCTTTGCACCTTGAAGACGATCAAGAAGCTCATCTATTCTAGGAATAGGATACTTGTTCTTGACTGTTGATTGATTCAACCCTCGATAATCAATACATAGTTGAAGTGTCCCATCTTTCTTTTTCTGGAATAGTACTGGAGCTCCCCACGGTGAGTTGCTAGGCCGGATGTAACCTTGTTCTAACAGTTGCTTGAGTTGTTCCTTCAACTCAATTGCTTCCGCTATGGACATTCTATAAGGTCTCTTTGCAATTGGTGCAGCTCTAGGCACTAGCCTAATCTCATGATCTACTTCTCTTTGAGGCGGAAGTTCAATCAATTCCTCAGGGAATACGTCAACGTATTCCTTTAGCCAAGAAGGTCCTTCATGAGACTCTTGCTTTTGATCTAACTTGTTGAGTTTGATCAAGTAAACGGGTAATCCTTTTCTGACTCCTTTTATGATACGAGATACTTTGGCTAATTGGATTCTTGGCACTCCTGCCTCACCTTGAGTTGTGACAAATTTTCTTTCAGAGTTTCAAAAGGAAACTTGACCCTTTCCACAGTGGATGTGGGCGTCGTTGGGCTTAAGCCAATCCATCCCGAGTAGACACTCATGGATACCTAAATTCATGACTCTGAATTTGACTGAAGTCTTCTTTCCTCCCAGAAAGAATTCCACCTTAGCAGTTTGCCTGGTACAAGTTACCTCACGACCGTTTGCCAACTCCACAAGCAGGGTAGGTGCTTCTACTGTGGTTATTTCTAAACTTTTTGCACATGCTGGTGAGATAAAGGAATGTGTACTGCCACAATCAATCAAGGTTTTGAAACCTTTACCTTGATAGTCCGACGGTGTCTGAATCACTGAGAACTGGCGGTTCGGCCCTTTCTTGTGTAAAGCGGTATGAACTCTCGCTTTTTCGAATTTAGCTTCCATAGTCGGATCTTCCTCTTCTTCTTCTTCGCATCTTTGCCTATTGGCAATGCAAGCGGTTCTTCCTCTTCCACGGATAACGGCTCCTTGATCACGGCGTGCACCTTGGAAAGGTGTTTGACGATATCCTCCGCTGAGCTTGGGACATTGCCTCTTGAAGTGACCGAGTTCGTTGCAGTGGAAACAACGGAGGTTTCGGCCGTTACTTTGAGTAGGAACAAAGTTGTTGACATTATTTGTCCTTGCTTTCTTCCTTTGTCCCTGATTATGACCTTGAACTCTCTTCATTTGAGGTTTGAATGCTCCTCTGTTCATGTCACTATAGGACCAAGTTTTGTTACCCCTTGGTCTAGCTTGCACCTCCTGAATTATAGGTGCCGCTCGAATGAGTGCATCCTAAAGATCTGATGGACGCATAGATTCGAGACGGGTATTTACGGGTGGATTTAAGCCCGGACAAAATTTGGACACCTGCTGCGTCATGTCCATCTGTGGCGCATACTTTAAAAGTGAGATGAATTTAGAGTAGTATGCATCAAGAGTGAGTCCTAGCTGTTTTAGCTCGTAGAACTCATTCATTTTCTGCGTACGATATGTAGGTGGTAAATATCTTCCCTGCACGGCTTTCTTCAACTTCTCCCAGGTAACGGACCCCTCTGAAATCCCTTGATCCCTGCACCATTGCTTCCACAAAGTTTGGCTTTGCCGGTGAGCTTTAACTTGGCGAGCATGGCCTGATTGGTAGGGGCAGTACCAGCTGCTTCAAAGTAATCCTCCATGGATTCAATCCAAATTTCAGCATCAACCTGGATGAATTTGCCTCTCCCGTCAAACTCGGGTGGCTTTATCTGCTTGAGGAGGAACTTTTTCTCCTGGGTCACAGTAGTACTTGATGTAGGAGGTGAATTTGGAATCTGTACCTGGGATTGTGCCTGGATAAGAGTTTTTTTAACGTCATTATATGATAATCGACGTTAGCTTATCTTTCATTTTTAGTTCAGCTATCTCGTAAACAATATAACTACTTAACTTTTTAACAACTCTTATGCACAGCCAGATATTGATAAAAAGAAGTCTTTATTTGTATTTACATGGGCATAGCCTTATACAACATTTCGTGTGATGATAATCCAATCATTACATTCATTTGGGGAGAACAACGTTGTATTGCATTTGTCTACAGGAATTGTGTAATAGTAGGGTTTTGGGTCATGGATCTTTAGGAATCGATAGTTCATTGGAAGTTCAGGATACCCTTTCCGTTGGAATCCATACTTCTCATGGCGGCCCAACACTTTAATCCTGTCGGCTGGGATTACACGGGTTACTTCCTCATATACATATGAGTTCACTTCAACCCTCCGACCTTGAATATGTAAAGTCGAATTTACGTGAGCTTCCACAAAAATGAACAGTTTCACGACTTTCAAGTCTTCCAACTACTTGATCCTCTTTAGGTTGGTCTGTAGATAAGCAAACCAGTGGGCGGCTATATAGTAGATTCCTGAAGACCCCGTCCATCTTCGTTCTATGTAAAAAGGTGATGGATTATAAATCTGCTCCAGGATGTTCATCATCCCAATTCTTTGTCTATAAAGCGGAGAATGCATTGCAGTCATAAACATGACCCGAAATACCAAAAATTTGTTCCACGCTTCATAACTCTGCAAGACAGTATTGAAGGTAAGGAAATGTTTGGACAGTAGCAATTTCTTTACTTCATTTAATTGAGATTTTATAAAAGCAATTCCGTTATGGGTCGGCTCTGATACCAACTGTAACGTGTCCACTAGTATCATCCAGGACACGTCTTAGCAGTCCATCGGAAAGGATGTCTAGAAAACTCCGCCCGGTACTCCCATGAAATGTTACAGGTTTTGCGATCTAGGTCTTCCCCGTCTGCCACGTAGCGGAAGTATCCTGGCCGTTCCCACTTAGGATCGATCGAAATTAGGGTTTTCCTGATTGGTCATTAGCTAACAGCAACTAGCGTCAGATCCGAGCGAACTACTTTACGCAGAAACGCCAGGTCCGAAGCAGATTCACGCTGCACTTAGTTCAAGGAGAATGGGAAACGAGAGGGATGCAAAGCTCAACCTCTCTGCCATAAGGCATAGTCCCATTCCGTTCCCCTAAAACAGCGTAAATCGGGTAAAACGTAACTCTAGGTCATCATTCTCGTTATTTGTTTTGATGATGATGATCATCCCACTGTTCTTCGAGATTTTTGAGAAAAATTCCCGGCTAACCGGGACCACCCAACTGTAGGACGGACCCATGGCCCATCCTCCGCACTTTCCTCGGTTTGTTTTAGTTATGTAATTATCTAACACATTAATTTGACATATAATAATCATCTTTTTAATTAATCATGTTAAGCACTGGTTCCTTCACGTAATCTTATCACGTGACATAGAAAAACAATATCAAGCAAGTTCTTTTTTTTAAAACATTTCATCATTTTATCTTTGAAATACAAGGAGTTCCACCCATAGGCTTGTCCATAATCCGCCCGAAGGCTATCCAGTGATCCTCAGGGATCACTATTCCAAGCTTCCGCCCGTAAACTAGTATGCGGGCCTCGAGATCCAATCCCGAGTCACGTTAGCCTCTTGTGCAGAACCCGGAAGGCGAGGGATTTACGGCCAGAGCCCCCCTGGCACCCAAGCGTCCTCCTACTCCAAGTAGAGCTCAACGGAGAGACCTCTCGCGACGGGTTCGGTCCAGTTCCCGGCGCGGTGAACAACCCCCTTGGTTAGGGTTAGGCAGGTAGTCGGGGGTAACTGAAGCTGCCTCTTCCTTCAGGCCTTTAACCTGAAGTATAGGTACTTATTTAATTTGTAGTTCATAATTCAAACAGAGCCCTAAAATCTCCAGCAAGCACAAACATTTCCGTTAATCAACCGAGTTGTTTGGTAGACTACTAAGGAAGTGTTCTTTCCTTTTGAGTGTATCAGCACTCGTCCCCAAGGTGTCTTGTAAATTGGCAAGATCTTTTATATTCCGGTGTAGGGCGTACCTTATTAACCCAACTTGGTCAACCCTAAAGTTCCTTAGATATGTTAATTTCCGGTTTACAACTTTCCTTATTTAGAAGGATATCCAAAAATACGTCCTTTTGCAAGATAACTTGCGTAGGGATCTGCCAACCTTGATGAGGGTTTTTACCCTTTCTCCTTGTGAATCAATCACAAGACTAAATGATTTCGTACTTGTTGCACAAGTCCTGTGATGGAATAATCTGTTTTAGATCATTTAAGCTGATGTATGTCGGGCCTAGGGTTTTTTTTTTTTAAGGATCTCGAGGACAGCCCTAGTTCTTTATCTTTACGAATTTTTTTGACCCTACAATAAGGAAAGTAGTCAAGTGCTTAGGGTATGAATATTTCTATGTTTTAGATTGGTTTGGATAACTTTTGGAAGGTAATATTAATCGTCTTGTCACAGTTTTTCTATCCTCGTGACAATTTACTTTTCAGTCAATACAGCTCAATTTAAACTTCCTTTTTCCTTGTAGATGAACTCATGCCAAATAACAAACATTTCCCTTGCTACGATGTGCAACTAGCAAAGATAACTTCCTAGTAATTTGAGCATCGAAAGAAAGCTTTCATCAATTTAACCATTTACAATGATTCGTTGTGAAAGGAACAAGACTAATGGTGCAAGATCTAATTTCTATACCTTTAGGATTTAACTAAAATATACTACTATAGTAAATGGACAATCTTGCTTGTAATTTATAATGCTTGATGTAATTTGAAGGAAACTAAGTTCTATACATTATCATTCATTCAAATAAGCTAAACTCCTTCATTACAAATAACTCGGACAAATATATCCTATCCCTAACAATTTCTCTTTGCATGATCGACTTAAAACCAAATTAAAGCCAAGAAGAAAAACCTGGTTTTGGGGTGAGATATCCACATGGATACCGAGAGATGACCCTCCCACGGCTACGCCTTGGACTTTCTTAGGAGGCATTGCAATTGTAGTTTTTCGAACGTGGAAGCAGCTTTACAACTTCTCCTTAGAATTCCACCGTCGCTCCCTTGCACCGTTCGTCAAAAGTAGTTTTTGGAAGGCTCCCCCCTTGAATTCGGGAATTCGAAAGGGTGTTTTAGAATCTTTTACAACTAAGACCCATTGAAGCCATGGGGAAGGCTTAATGGCCTTTGTAAGCTCGCACGGACGGGAACAAAAAGGTGTGGAAAAGACACAAGGTGCAGAAGCGAACTCCAAGGAAATATAGTAACCGCAAGGATTATAAGTAAGGTCGAAAGACCTTGGGTCAACTTGGAGGGAAGGGGTTTCAATACGCCATAAGGGAAGGGCTAGGGAAGGATTTAACACGGAGGAAAGAGGGGTGGTTCCAAGGGAAACAACAAAAGGGCTTAAGGATAGGGGTTGAGTGAACTTTAAAAATCACAGGGAAGAGATTAATCCCAAAAGAAAGGACTTAAGGGTAAAACATGGGGTACCAACACCCATGGGAGAGAGCCATATAATGTATTTTAGACACGGAGGTGTTGTAGGCTTAAGGGATAAGAGGGGTGATAAGACATGGGGGGAAAAAAGTAATAAGACCCTTAAGGCCTTCGTGCTCTTAGGGGAAGTGACTTCAAAGTGAAGGTAAGGGGTTTTAGCACAAGGGTGAAAAGGGGGCTTAAAGGTTTTTAAAACCCGAGTGGGGGGGGGGGGGGGGGAAGGGAGAACAAAGGGTATGAAAGGGGGCTTCCTAAGGGCTTTGGAAGCTTCCAAAGCTTCTAGAGGGTGAATTGGTCACGTGGAAGAAAAGGGGATGTTGATGGCGGCAGCTTGCGATCCAGGCGACAGTTGGCGACGTGTACTTCTGACGGCAGCTCATTCCTCAGGCCACTTCCTCTCACCCTCACGAACTGACGACTGCAGTGGTTCGCTTCCCCTCCCTCAGAATCCTCTCCTTCACCCAATCACGGCAGCATCCGTCTTCTTGATCTCCAGCGGCCCCCATTTAGCCTGCGGCCCCTGATTTAAATAGGGGAGGGGAGGGGGATCCTCCCTCCCCTGCGTGGCATCACACATGCCTTCCCCCTCACTCCAAGCTCCACCAAGGAGCTTAATCACTCCTTCTATTTCCCTCCCCCTCCAGTTCTTCAGTCGGCTGGGGGGATAAGGGGAAAAAAATTCCCCATTATCCTTAGAAAAGAAAGAAGAAAAAAAAATTGCTATATCATTATCCTTATTTTCTATAAGAGGTAGTCCACACGAAGAAAAGATTTTTAGAACGTTACAGTGTTTCAAGCCGAGAGCTATGGCTACCTCTCACATAGCCATATGTACTCTTCCACACCCAAATGTAGTGAGCTTACTTGGCCTTTCAATCCGATCAAGTATCTCCTTCCACAAATCGGTTGATAGCTCCACGACTCAAGATGCACCCTCGAGCAAGCTCCATCTCCAAGCTCCGAGATTTGACCTCCATAGCCATGTGCGCAAGAAGGGAGAAGAAAAGAAGATGAATATGAAGAGAGGAGAAGAAGAGCTTCTACACAGCCCCTCACTCTCCCTCTCTCATACTCCCTCTCTCCCTCTCATGCACAAGAAGGAAGCAAGAGCAAGACACAAGAAGAGAACAAGCTTGGCCACACACAAGAATGAGCTACTTCATTCATTTTTTGAGTTTTATGCATGCCCTAATCCCTCCTTGGGTAGCCATCCCGTTTCTTGGTCCGGTCCTCTACTCTTTCCTTCTCCTTTTTATTAGTGTGGCCCTCAATCCATACCTCTCATTCTTTACAACTTGCACATGAGAGAGCCCATTGCTCTTTTACAAAATGAATTGCAATGCATGTGACAATTTTCTTGCTAACATATTAAGGTGTGTTTACTATTATGTGCTTCATTTCACATTTGAGACTTTTCCCTGCACTTCATGTCTTCAGTTTTTTTGAGTGCACCTATGTCCTCTGTCTTGCTCGTACCTTGGGACTGTCTTTCATTTTTTATTTTTTAACTTTTCCATCTTGGTCTTCAAAGCGTGTAACAGTTAAGAGAATTAAAGGCAAGCATAACTAAATTCCATAGTTTTATAAATCCTTTAGAGCAATTCATTTTCTCACTATAAATCAATGCAATAGATCAAATAGTTTTGTAGAAAAGAATTGGAGCAATTTCTCATTGTACATCAATGAAATCAAATTTTTAATGTGTTTATGTCATATTGGACTTGTTTTTTAAAGAGTATTCACTAATTTATATGTTCACTTATGGGGATCACATGTGTTTAATACTTTCGTATGGCCCCCATGATGATTACTATAGTACTATACATTTTCATCAATAATTGTTTTGTTTCATAAAAACTACTTATTTCAACATGTCAACAGTATACATAAGCCTCTATCTGTGTGGGTATGTCTATCAAAGAAGTAGTTGAGTATAAATGATGCTACAATATATGAACTGGTTGTCATATGACAATTTTTTTGCTCTATTTCTCAAGACAGCCATGCCAACACATGCAAATGATATTCTAATGCAATATCATTCTAATGCTAACATCAATATCAATGGTGAATTGCATCACATGTTGTAAATTCTTTAAACTTTCTCGGACTAAATTTGAATAGTGTTTAGATATTACATATATCCATGAGTACAATTTAAGGTAGCATCACATATTCATAGTTGCGTATACAAATTGAATAGAAATAAAGATCAGCTAGACATGATATTTGCATGTACAATTCGTATAAAAAGAAGAAAATATATTAATATTGTAATTATTTTTACATCAAATAGTGTCTTAGCATGGTATCATTGTAGAGCTATGATGAGAGTACAAATATAATTAGTTTCTTAAAAGAGGCAACTTCTTTAAGCAATTACCCTTGCACCACACTAGACACCATCTCTGCTTTTGTAGCCTCAAAAGCACTTCCAAGGCCATTGAGATCATGATTCTTCCATGTACATATGTGCAAAAAATGTATCTCATTAACTCCTTAATAAGAATAATATTGTTGGCATTCAGGGTGATACTTGAGACACATAATACCTTTGAAAGTGCTTTGAGAATCTTGAGTTGGACGCAAGTGGTAGGGGTGAACTTGATGTGAACCATAGCAATGTATCGAGGGGAGATACACCCTATGTATTGAGCTAGGGTGGCATGTCTTTTGAATGCCCCTTGACACACCTATATACTAGCAAACTCATCTATATCGAGCATAACTTACATATTTCTAAGAAAAAATATCAATAAAAATTCATTAAATTAAGAAAAAATACACACAAGAGCAACCAAATTCACCTATTGTGCTTCATTAGTCTTAACCTTGGTCTCTTTGGTTAGGTCCATGTTGGAATTTGAATTATTTTTTTTGCTAAGGGTGGTACCTAAGATGCAAGGTTGGAGCATCTCATTAGGATATTTAAGATGCACGATAATATACTTATCGATAATGGTATGCAATGTGCTTTGCCATGGGCCACGTACATTGGTGACTCTTTAAGATGGCTTAAAATTGGTCATGTCCTTCATAATGTCCAAGTAGGGGATCTAATTATGATATCCATAATTCATTGTTTTTGTATTAACTTTATAGGCATAACAAATTTGAAATCATGCTAACTAGTCAACGAAAGGACTAAAAGAAGATGATACCCTAGCTAATGGTCATTACGGTACTTCATCAAAATGAACCCAAAAGTATTGTTATAGAAGAAGAATCCCTTAAATTGAGTATAGGATATTTTCCCTCAAGTCTTATGACTATGAGTATAATTGATTGAAATAAATTTTATTACTATAGTTGATAAATTTCATAGATGGCATTAATTTTAATGCGCGATCCTAGGACAAAAAAACCACATTTCTAAGATGCTTTTTGTTGAGACTGATTTATTATTAGACTAAGAGATCCTCAACGATGCTCATAAATGGATTACTTATACTCAAAGCCCTCTAGTGAAATTTTTTACAATAACGAATAAGTATCTACCGGGACAAACAAATCCTTGAACGAGCTCGTCCAGAAGGTAGCATGGTGGAAGGTTGGTTGGTGTCAGAGGCGTTAGTGCATATCTCACAATGGCTACCAACGGTGGAACCAGACAATGAAATGCTATGGACGCTAAAGGACGATGATAGACTGACTGGAGATGTGGTGGTTGGAAATGGGGTAGAAAAAAGAATGGATGCTTCAATGGAAGAGAAGGTGAATCGCTTTTGTATGTTGCACCATGCCTCCATGGAGATGTGGCTCGCCAAGCACCAGATTGCAAGGCAAGATCGAGAGGAAGCGCAATCTAAATTCCGACGCAGTACGCGTCATCGACCGATTCGATATTCCGAAGGCATGGAGGAGATGCCGTGGTTTATGT
The DNA here is from genome assembly GCF_053477565.2 of Lygodium microphyllum. Taxonomy (NCBI): domain Eukaryota; kingdom Viridiplantae; phylum Streptophyta; class Polypodiopsida; order Schizaeales; family Lygodiaceae; genus Lygodium; species Lygodium microphyllum. Next base: position 59,706,854 of record NC_141138.1, read on the forward strand.
CAACACGATGGTTGCATGGAGCCTTGACCGCAGCATCCAGTGAAGGGACAGAGGTCTCAATGGAGGAGTGGGAGTTCTCGAGGGGATGTAGTCCAAAGGTGATGAGGGGTTTAGAATATGTCATATCTAAATTTTATATGCGACATCTAATTTGAGTGTTTCAATGTACAGTACAAAATATATAGTGCAGCATGGTCGCACGGACGGCATTTTCACGTGGAGCGTATTGACAAAATGCACTCCACAATGGACTGTGGTATCATGGCAAGGTTTGAGCAAGAGAGCCGGCGACGAGCAACGGATCCGAACACGGTTGTGGATGAGATGGAGTATTTTGGGAACTTGCAAAGTATTATTTCGGTGGATTACCGTAGCTTCTCCATGATACTATTCGACGTGCAGTGGTTCAAAGTGGTACTTGGAGGAGTTGGAGCAACAGTTCGACGAGGTCCATCTGGATTTCTCGAAATAGATTCTGAAAAAAATGGACGGATTTATGCGACACCTTTGTATTGCCGGCCCGTTGTGAACAGGTGCATAGAGTCATTTGCTTGCTAATTGAAATACGACATGGTTTATGTCACAATGGTTTGAACTCGCTTTGTATGTATTTGTGAACAGGTAATCTTCTATCCAAACCCCCGACAATCTCGATGGTGGTATGTTATACCTTCAACTCCTCGAAGTGCGAGAGTATATGATCAAAGCGATGTTCCGGGCATAGATGAAGATAATATAAAAATAGAGGGGTCGATATTACAAGGGGTGGAGGCCACCGCAAGCTTGGAGCCCGCATCGGCTAACAATGATGAAAATAAAGGAGTCCAAGAATTTTTTGAGAACGAGGCAGACTCATTCTTTTGTGGTGACATGTCTATCGACCTTCCAGTGTATGCAGAGTTGTGTCAGGAGATTTGTGATAATGCGGGATCTAGAGCATGGCATAACTGGAAGCTATGGAGGATGGAAGGAGAAGTGTAGACTCATGATGGAATGGACACTGTTTGTTACACAAGTGAATTAGGTTCCAAGTTTGAGACTTGGACTCATAAACACAATCTTGTGTATGTGGACAATGACATTGACACTTTACTGAAATGAAAAGAGTACTCTCATTGCATTAAGAAAGGAAGCAAGTACAATGCTTTATAGGAAAGTAGGAAACTGCAGTAGGCACCATTGTGCATATGGGATAAGTTAGCCTGCATGTCCTTGACCCTGAGACTCCATACAAAGAGGCTGTTTGAGTGTGATTGCTGATTCTCAACACCCCTCCTCAATCACAACTAGGAAAGGCACAAAGTGTATAGAGGCTGTAATGAGAACCACCTGCAAAGTGTGGGCATACCATAGACATGGCAAAACACCAGAGGCTGTCGCAGAAAAAACTAAGTGTGGGTATCATAAACATGGTCGACATCCAGAGGCTGTAACAGGGGCCTCACAAAGTGTACAGGGACTGTAATGCCAAGTTACATAAGGAGTTTACATAGCTTATGGCAGGAAGTATTAGGGAAAGGAAAAATACAAGGCTATTTAAAACAGTCTATCAGAATTATGAGAGTACAAGGACTGATGAGTCTTGTCCTTTCGATCCTGGTGGTCTTCATCTTCTTCTTCCTTTGCTTCATTTTCTTCTTCTTCTTTGACTGCGACTAGATAGGCCTTTTGGGATCTCTTTCTTGCGTGGCAGAACTTCTCGGTGTGTCCGGTCCTTTTGCAGAAGTCACAAAAGAGCTGATCTTTCTTGCCTTTGTACCTGTTGCCAACATATAATGCATGCTCATCTCTAGAGGTACTTGGTTCTTCTTTAGTTTTTAGCTTCTTTTCTTCTTCTAACAGTGATGCCTGGATATCAACAAGTTCAGGATTTGGCATGTTGATTAAAGTTGTTGATACATTATTATATTCAAGAGGCAAGCTCTTAAGTAGAACACCGATGCAAACATCTTCATCCATTTTAATGTTGATTCCTGCAAGTTGGGTTAGGAGTCCTTCCATGTAATTAAGATGTGTGGCAAGTGATGTGCTGGACTTCATTTCAAGCCTGAAGAATTCAATTAGGAGACCATACTTTGATGATTTAGATTGTGCACCGAACAGGGTGTCAAGTCTTTTCCATGTATCCTGTGAGGTCTCACAGTTATCCACGTGATGGATATAACTGTCGTCTAGCTCCAATTTGATAATGGCCTGGGCTCTGTCATCATTCTTTTGCCAAGTAGTTGCAAGGTCCGCGTCCCGAGGTTTCTTCTCTTTGCCATTTGTGATGGCCCAGAGACCCTTCTTCATCAGGATGAGCTTGATGCGGGTTTGCCAAGTGTGGAATCCGACTCCTTTGAATCGAGCATTTGGAGAGTCTTTGCCCATGTTAGATTTACGGGAACAGTAGCAAATCAACTTCAGACTTTATTAGATTTGAGCAACAGAAGAATTGATTGAGAGACACAAGTGCTAAAAAGCACTAACTGAGTGTCAATGAATACCAAATCTGCAAAAGTCTTTTACTCCAAGTTATCTTCCCCTTCTTGATTTGATGCTGATGCCTTCAGATCTGAGTGACAGTACTTAAATGAACTTCAGAGAGTAAAAAATATCTTCTATGTAATTGAAATGAGTAGCAAGAGTAATGCTACTCTTCATGAGAAGCATCCACTTAAAGACTTCATGTTGATTCTTGTGCTATGATTTCTCACTTCCCTTGCTGATTTGAATGAGGCACTGAGTAGATCAGAGTTGCAAATTATTGGTTGAGCCCAAAGGAATGAGAAATTGAATAGGCTTATGAGCTTTGGTTCAAGGGCTATGGCTTCCCTTTAGGGTTTGCAGGGTGCAGCCTGGTTTTTCAGCTCGTGCAGTTCGTGGACGTAACCATTTTGCACAAGACTTGATGGGAAGGAAGCTTGGGTAATGAGCTTCAATTGCCCTATGGACACGGACCAGATCACAGCATGCAGAGGCAGCGCGAACTGTACGACCAGAATATGGCGCAGAATGGGCAGCGACTTTCAATTTGTGCAATGCTGAAGCTAGGATTTACCAATGTCGGCCTTTGATGTGACAAGGAGCTGCGCTAGGACCATAGGAAAGTTTCTCCAGAAGGAAGCGTGGGGAAATATGGGCTGTAGAAGTAGATCAAGAAGCTCCAAGTGAGCTGGGTACTGTCTGGCTATGGCAGACAAAAGTGAGGATGAAGTATGAAGTTGGAAATAGAGTCATACACCAAACTTGAGCTGTCCAGAGATGAAGAGGAGCTGAAAGAGCATAGAGGAGACCTGAGACATGCTAAGCCATGCTCAGCTGTGCTCTGATACCATGTGATAATGCGGGATCTAGAGCATGGCATAACCGGAAGCTATGGAGGATGGAAGGAGAAGTGTAGACTCATGATGGAATGGACACTGTTTGTTACACAAGTGAATTAGGTTCCAAGATTGAGACTTGGACTCATAAACACAATCTTGTGTATGTGGACAATGACATTGACACTTTACTGAAATGAAAAGAGTACTCTCATTGCATTAAGAAAGGAAGCAAGTACAATGCTTTATAGGAAAGTAGGAAACTGCAGTAGGCACCATTGTGCATATGGGATAAGTTAGCCTGCATGTCCTTGACCCTGAGACTCCATACAAAGAGGCTGTTTGAGTGTGATTGCTGATTCTCAACAAGATTAACATGGGACCATAGGATACTTCATTCTTGGAGAATTGTATTACTCAATTTGTTGTTTAGATCTTCCATAAAGATACATAAGATATGCATTTTAAGAGAGATTTTTCAAAAATGATTTATATTACTGTGCTTTGTATAGTTTAAATTGATTATTCTAACACCATTTTTTATCTGTGTAGGTGACATTTTCAGGATGAATCGAGGGATGAGCGATGAGGAGTTTCAGGACATGATGGCACGCATGTCTCCAGACCAGCTCGTGAGATTCAGAGAGATGGCAGACCAAGAGCTGTCTCGTTCTTCATCAGGGCGCTCTGCTAGATCTGCTTCAGCGCGATCAGATGCTTCAGCTTCGAGTAGACGATCTCAACGCTCACGACTTGGGCCAGAGGGAGGGACTGCATCGGCATCAGGGGGATGCTGCTGTGGAGACACAGATGTGGTGTCTCCGTCTCGTCGTTCAGCTGGAGTTGCGTCACCTCCAGGATTTGTCACACCCTGTGGGGACGTCTACTCCAGTTACTCCGGCTTTTGTGCAGCCGTCAGCAGGTGGCACCCCTTTTGGTGGCACCCCCTTTTGTGGCATCCCCTTTGGTGGCACCCCTTTGAGTGCCACTCCGAGAGAGGTTACCCCCGTCGGTACACCGGATGTAGAGGGGTCTCCTGGATATGCCCAGGAGCGTGGACGGAGATGGGAGATGAATTGATCGATCGATTGTATAGACGCGACGGCCCTGTAAGTCACTCATCTTTCTTGTCCGTAGTTACCATGAGATATTTGAATGCATTATTGTATGGTGGATTGATGTGTTGTTTCTTTTTCTGCAGAATCCGTTCGATGCTCCTTTGCGGCAGGACGATCTTTCGGGGGACGAGGATTTGTAGCTCGCCCTTGGATCCTTGGAGCTCACACACCTTTAGTTTTTAGTCACCTGATCTATGTAGACATTTTCTATGTATTAGTGATATCCTTTCATGATTGTACCAATCGCATTTTATGCGATCATGTATTTATTTCATGTATCAGTTTTATCATTTCAGTATACATTCTTTTTGTTTGCAAGCTGCCCTGCCACAAAATTTTTTTTCCCTGTTACCGTCGCTATTTGCGTTGCAAATTTACTGCTTGCATCGCTATTGGCGTCGCTATGTGCGTCGCAAATTTACTGGTTAGCGTCGCAAATGCGACGCATATAGCGATGCAAATAGTGACGATTCTATGGCGTCGTCAATAACGATGTTTTTTGCGATGACGCGGGCAAATTTTGTTGTTTGTATTTTCGTCGCTTTAAATGTCGATATAAGGTCTATATCTTGTAGTGATAAGCCTCTATCTGTGTGGGTATGTCTATCTAAAGGAGTAGTTGAGTATAAATGATGCTACAATATATGAATTGGTTGTCATTGACAATTTTTTTGCTCTATTTCTCAAGATAGCCATGCCAACACATGCAAACGATATTCTAATGCAATGTCATTCTAATGCTAACATCAATATCAATGGTGAATTGCATCACATGTTGTAAATTCTTTAAACTTTCTCGGACTAAATTCGAATAGTGTTTAGATATTACATATATCCATGAGTACAATTTAAGGCAGCATCACATATTCATAGTTGCGTATACAAATTGAATAGAAATAAAGATCAGCTAGACATGATATTTGCATGTACAATTTGTATAAAAATAAGAAAATATATTAATATTGTAATTATTTTTACATCAAATAGTGTCTTAGCATGGTATCATTGTAGAGCTATGATGAGAGTACAAATATAATTAGTTTCTTAAAAGAGGCAACTTCTTTAAGCAATTACCCTTGCACCACACTAGACACCATCTCTGCTTTTGGAGCCTCAAAAGCACTTAGCCATTGAGATCATGATTATTCCATGTATGTATGTGCAAAAAATGTATCTCATTAACTCCTTAATAAGGATAATATTATTGGCATTTAGGGTGATACTTGAGACACAAAATACATTTGAAAGTGCTTTGAGAATCTTGAGTTGGACGCAAGTGGTAGGGGTGAACTTGATGTGAACCATAGCAATGTATCGAGGGGAGATACACCCTATGTATTGAGCTAGGGTGGGATGTCTTTTGAATGCCCCTTGACACACCTATATACTAGCAAACACATCTATATCGAGCATAACTTACATATTTCTAAGAAAAAATATCAATAAAAATTCATTAAATTAAGCAAAAATACACACAAGAGCAACCAAATTCACCTATCGTGCTTCATTAGTCTTAACCTTGGTCTCTTTGGTTAGGTCCATGTTGGAATTTGAATTATTTTTTGTGCTAAGGGTGGTACCGAAGATGCAAGGTTGGAGCATCTCATTGCATCCACCCTAGTGCAAATAGCTTCAAATTACACGTTTCTTGGAGGTGCCAATTGCAACTATTAGGGCATCAATTGTACCCTCCAACTCTTCAACCTTGGGAGATGAGGCCCTATAGACGCACACTCTTCCACACCCAAATGTAGTGAGCTTACATGGCCTTTCAATCCGATCAAGTATCTCCTTCCACAAATCGGTTGATAGCTCCACGACTCAAGATACACCCTCAAGCAAGCTCCATCTCCAAGCTCCGAGCTTTGACCTCCATAGCCATGTGCACAAGAAGGGAGAAGAAAAGAAGATGAATATGAAGAGAGGAGAAGAAGAGCTTCTACACGGCCCCTCACTCTCCCTCTCTCATACTCCCTCTCTCCCTCTCATGCACAAGAAGGAAGCAAGAGCAAGACACAAGAAGAGAACAAGCTTGGCCACACACAAGAATGAGCTTCTTCATTAATTTTTTGACTTTTATGCATGCCCTAATCCCTCCTTGGGTAGCCATCCCATTCTTGGTCCGGTCCTCTACTCTTTCCTTCTCCTTTTTATTAGTGTGGCCCTCAATCCATACCTCTCATTCTTTACAACTTGCACATGAGAGAGCCCATTGCTCTTTTACAAAATGAATTGCAATGCATGTGATAATTTTCTTGCTAACATATTAAGGTGTGTTTACTATTATGTGCTTCATTTCACATTTGAGACGTTTCCTTGCACTTCATGTCTTCCGATTTTTTTGAGCGCGCCTATGTCCTCTGTCTTCCTCGTACCTTGGGATTGTCTTTCATTTTTTATTTTTCAACTTTTCCATCTTGGTCTTCAAAGTGTGTAACAGTTGAGAGAATTAAAGGCAAGCATAACTAAATTCCATAGTTTTATAAATCCTTTGGAGCAATTTATTTTCTCACTATAAATCAATTCAATAGAAATAGTTTTGTAGAAAAGAATTGGAGCAATTTCTCATTGTACATCAATGAAATCAAATTTTTAATGTGTTTATGTCATATTGGACTTGTTTTTTCAAGAGTATTCACACGAATTTATATATTCACTTATGGGGATCACGTGTGTTTAATACTTTCGTATGGCCCCCATGATGATTACTATAGTACTATACATTTTCATCAATAATTAATTTGTTTCATAAAAACTACTTATTTCAACATGTCAATAGTATAAATAAGCCTCTATCTGTGTGGGTATGTCTATCTAAAGGAGTAGTTGATTGTAAATAATGCTACAATATATGAATTGGTTGTCATATGACAATATTTTTGCTCTATTTCTCAAGACAGCCATGCCAACACATGCAAATGATATTCTAATGCAATGTCATTCTAATGCTAACATCAATATCAATGGTGAATTGCATCACATGTTGTAAATTCTTTAAACTTTCTCGGACTAAATTTGAATAGTGTTTAGATATTACATATATCCATGAGTACAATTTAAGGTAGCATCACATATTCATAGTTGCCTATACAGATTGAATAGAAATAAAGATCAGCTAGACATGATATTTTCATGTACAATTCGTATAAAAAGAAGAAAATATATTAATATTGTAATTATTTTTACATCAAATAGTGTCTGAGCATGGTATCATTGTAGAGCTATGATGAGAGTACAAATATAATTAGTTTCTTAAAAGAGGCAACTTCTTTAAGCAATTACCCTTGCACCACACTAGACACCATCTCTGCTTTTGGAGCCTCAAACACACTTCCAAAGCCATTGAGATCATGATTCTTCCATGTATGTATGTGCAAAAAATGTATCTCATTAACTCCTTAATAAGGATAATATTGTTGGCATTCAAGGTGATACTTGAGACACATAATACCTTTGAAAGTGCTTTGAGAATCTTGAGTTGGACGCAAGTGGTAGGGGTGAACTTGATGTGAACCATAGCATGCTAGGGTGGCATGTCGTTTGAATGCCCCTTGACACACCTATATACTAGCAAACTCATCTATAACGAGCATAAGTTACATATTTCTAAGAAAAAATGTCAATAAAAATTCATTAAATTAAGCAAAAATACACACGAGCAACCAAATTTACCTATTGTGGTTCATTAGTCTTAACCTTGGTCTCTTTGGTTAGATCCATGTTGGAATTTGAATTATTTTTTGTGCTAAGGGTGGTACCTAAATTGCAAGTTTGGAGTATCTCATTGCAGCCACCCTAGTGCAAATAGCTTCAAATTCTTCTACCCCAATTATACATTTCTTGGAGGTGCCAATTGCAACTATTAGGGCATCAATTGTACCCTCCAACTCTTCAACCTTGGGAGATGAGGCAAGAACCAACAATGTTGACATGTAATCCCAAGAAAACTCACATTGATCATGATCTATTGCTAGCATGGAGAATGCCTTGTCCTCTTGTACACTAAACATCTCCTCCACATGGTAGAGAAAGACAAACATTCTAAGACTTCTTCATAACCCTAGAGAGCCACTTTGCAAAGCCTTCATCTTCATTGATATACATCAAGGGTTTGAGAAAGAGGACTCTTAGGCACATAATGGTAGATAAACTCTACAAACTAAGAAAAGATTTAGAACTAAGGCTAGAGGGCTATGTTGTACATGAAAGAGGTATTTAAGGTATACATGGAATGACAAATAAGTTGCTTTCTACTAAGAGAAAGTGATCACATATTGTTTCTTTATTTTTAAAACAATATTTTGCTATCAAGTAGTCTAAGAAGCTATTCTAGTCACGGCTAAGTTTGCTAAAGAGAATATTACTTTTAAAATAGGTTTTAAACATTTAAGGGAGTCGATACGACTGTAAGAGGACAATGTAAATCCTATACAATATGTTAATTTAGTATTTGCATGCATTATTTCGAAAGATTGAAAGTTGCAAAGCCCATTTCAAATATCTAATAATATTAGGTTCTAGTCCACTTCATCGTGATTTTTGACTTGAAAGTCTATTGTTCACCTAGCCACAATTGAAAGCGGAAAGACTTGCCTATTATCATCTCATTAATTTTCATGTTAAGCCAAATAAAGCAACGATACTATTTTGTGGATTCTCTATTGCTTTACTCACGCATGGTCTATCTTTTCCCTTGGGAGGGTTCAGTATAACCTACATATTACGTGTGTTGAGAGTTTATTTATAAATAGTTTGATATATATATATTCTTGGAATAAAATCATATTGCTTTATATTGAATATGTAAATAACTATTTGATATTATATCTTTTTACATATAAATATAATATTTGAAAAATCCGATATGTTGAACCCACGTGATACCTCCCCCCCCAAAGGCACTCACACACCCACCCCTCAATCTTTTTCCACACATGGAAAATATATTATCGTATATATGCTTATATAATAGATAAGGTGTATATGCTTATATAGATAGATATGGCGAGTATAGAGATATGAGCCAGAAAAAACGCATTGGAGTTTTCAATGTGTAAGGTAGAATTTGATCATGTGCGTAGAATTTGATTGTATGCCAACATCACACGAATTAATGGAGCACTGTTGGAAAATCATATTTGCAAGTTGGATACATTGAGACTGTTTTAGGAAGAGCAGGTTGATAAGAAGGGGGTCCAATCTCATCAAAAGGCAATGCGATGATTCCGATGCGAGCTTGATATGAAGCACCAAAGGTCTAGTGGGATTTTCCCACCGTGAGTTGTGCAACGAGAGGCAAGAAACGAATGTGGTACATTTCAGAACACACAAGCTTGCCCCTGAATTTGTAGGAAAATGACGACTCGCCAGGAACTAGCTATAGAATGTTTGTTAGAATGATATTAGTGGCAAAGGCCAAACTAAGGGTGGGTTCACACTTGCACAATGGACAAAAGGGTGAAAAATCCCCTTTTCCACCCATCTACAAGGATTTCCCAAGAGTTGTCCGCCATTTCATTCACATTAGTGGTGGACAAGGAAAGGAGCCAAAGAGAAGACATGGCATGAAGGAGAAGTATCCGTGTTGGGCAGGCCGGAAGAGAGGAGCAAAAACTTGGCCATGACGTGTCAAAAAATGCCCCTAATTTTTTTGGCCTTCCACCATGTATGTGAACATACAGTTTTCCATGCTGAAATTTGATTGGCCATCTGTATTTGGGATGCCTGTTTCTCTGTCGGGTTTGAACCCACCCTAAGTGCATTGTGGGACGTTGCTAGCTCCTGGTGCCACAACCCAGGCAAGTGCCAGTGTTGTTGGAGAGTCACTGTTGACCAAATAAATGCAAGCAGTACTCCTCCGGCAGTGTTCATCAATAAATATTACCTTTCAAGATCTAAACTTTGTGCAAGTTTTTAATCAAAATCACTTAACAACGATAAAATTCTAATTCATGTGTAAGACAAATTTTCCATTCAATTTATAGTATACATATTCGATTTAATCAACTCTATATTATGAATCATTGATATAACTTTTACTATCAGCCTTGATGAATTTCAAGCTATCCCAAGTAGGGTAGATTGCATCCCAATCTACCTCTCTTCCTCTCTTGGATCTCCTGTGCCATTGTACAAAAGAAACATAAGCTTCTTAACATTCTCTAAGCTCAATCGATTGCGGTCATTTGACTTGACACGGTTCATCTTGGAGAATACCCTTTCACAATTGATTGTGCTTGCCTTAGTAACTAGGCATTGGGCAATTAGATCAATACATTTATTTATAATATAATATACTAATTTTTAAGAAAAAAATTCCCTTCAAATACAATGCTAGAATTTTTTTTGCAATATTTTGGGATTCTCCAACAGGCCAATAATGAACCAGAAGGGTTGTGAAACCTTCATAAATGAACCATGGACACTGCGACTGTGTTTTTACCGAAAGGGCTGACGATTATTAACTCTGAAAAGACGGGTGACCAACTCCAACGACCAGATGCGGTAAGACTTGATGCTGCAACGCGCTCCATGCATTCATCGAATTACGTGCCTCTTCTCCTACAAATACCCATCTAGTCTGTCGAAGAATGAAGATCATCGGCTTTGAACAGGCTCACTGCCTACAACAATTTGCAGTTAGCACTGAGCAGCCTCAGCCATCATATTTCACCTGGACGTTCACCCTGTACGTGCACAGGTATCAGTGATTCATGCAGTCAGTAGCTGGATCAAGTAGTTGGCCACCTAATCATATATTACAGTACTTGTGCATAATGCGTAAGCCGGAATTACTGTTAGAACTTCCATTATTTCATCGCTTTGTCTAATCACTGTTAATGATAGGAGGAACTCTTGAAGCAGCCATGCAGCACTTACCCTATAGTCAAGACCTAATCAGCGGCCTGCGGAATGATGAGTTCGAAGCGGAGGTGGATGGCAGCAGGAGGTCGGCAGACATAACGATGATGTCGTCCCGGCTGGAGCAGACGATCAAGCAGAGCCAAGAGTTCCTACTGTCTCTGCAGTACCCGGAAGGCTACTGGTGGGGGGAGCTGGAGAGCAACGTCACCATAACGGCGGAAACTGTGCTCCTGTACAAGATACTGGGTGTGCAAGAGGACCAATATCCCAAGGAGAAGATGGAGAGATACCTAAGGAAACGGCAGCGTGACCACGGGGGATGGGAGCTGTTCTATGAGGGCGGTGGTGAATTGAGCGTCACAGCGGAGGCTTACATAGCCCTGCGTCTCCTGGGCGTGCGCAAGGCGGATCCGGCTCTGAAGAGAGCTCTCCGGTTCATTCTGGAGAGAGGCGGGATCACGAAGACGCGCATCTTTACCAAGCTGTGCCTGGCGCTCTTGGGGTGCTTCAATCGGAGGGGGATACCCTCCCTCCCGGTGTGGTTCATGCTGCTGCCCAGCTGCTTCCTGACCAGCATCTACGAGATGTCCAGCTGGGCGCGGGGATGCACTGTTCCTCTGATGGTGCTGTTCGATAAGAAGCCCGTGTTCTCGGAGGTGGTGGCTCCCCAGTCCTTCGACGAGCTGTACGCGGAAGGGCGGAAGAACGTGCCGACATACGCCAAGTTCGAGGGCAAGTGGACGGACGTCTTCTTGGCGGTCGACCGGGCCTTCAAAGTGCCCGAGAAGCTGAACCTGGTGCCCTTCAGGCGGTGGGGGCTGCGGAAAGCCGAGAGATGGGTCCTGGAGAGGCAGGAGGACACCGGCGACTGGGCGGGCATCTTTCCGGCAATGTTCTACTCTCTGCTGTGCATGAAGACGCTAGGGTACGAGCTCACGGATCCGGTCATGCTGCGCGGCCTCAAGGCCCTGCGGGACTTCGCCATGGAGACGGAAGAGGAGTACTGGGTGCAAGCGTGCGTGTCGCCCGTGTGGGATACGGCCCTGGTGGTGCGCGCCCTGGTGGAGTCCGGGCTGGCGCTGGACCACCCGGCGCTGCAGGGCAAGGGAGTGGCTGCTGCAGAAGCAGATCACGCAGCCGGGCGACTGGGCCTTCAAGAATGCCGCCATGCCGGGCAGCGGCGGGTGGGCCTTCGAGTTCGTGAACCGCTGGTACCCGGACGTGGACGACAGCGCGGTCGTCGTCATGGCCCTGCAGGACCTCCGCCTGCCACCCCACCGCGAGCCCATCAAGGAAGGCTCCATATCCCGCGCCGTCAAGTGGATCGCCTCCATGCAGTGCAAGACCGGTGGCTGGGGCGCCTTCGACAAGAACAACGACCAGGACTGGCTCAACTCCACCCCCTACGGCGACCTCAAGGCCATGATCGACCCCAACACCTCCGACGTTACGGCCCGGGTGCTCGAGATGGTTGGCCGCATGAAGCCGCGCGAGCAGTACTGCACCTGCTTGCCCCTCCTCGACTCCATCAACAGAGGCATGGCTTATCTCAGGAAAGAGCAAGAGCCCGAAGGTTGCTGGTTCGGCCGATGGGGTGTGAACTACATCTACGGCACCTGCGGGGCGATTGTGGCGTTGTCCCTGGTGGACCCTTCCTCCCACCAGGAGGAGCTCTCGAAGGGGACACAATGGCTGGTACAAGTGCAGAATGCGAGCAATAACGGTACCAGTACGTCGGTAGGCGATGGAGGATGGGGAGAGTCGTGCCACAGCTACGATGAACCTGCCCTAAAGGGCAAGGGGGATATCCCTAGCACGCCCTCTCAGACTGCCTGGGCACTCATGGGGTTAATGGCGGCCGGGGACAGTTTGGGCAAGTACGAAGTGGATGCTATTGAGGATGGGATCAGCTACCTTATTCGAACCCAAAGGAGAGACGGGTCTTGGCACGAGCCTCACTTCACCGGCACTGGCTTTCCTGGCCATTTCTACCTCCGCTATCACTTGTACGCTCAGCATTTCTCTCTCACTGCGCTCGCCCGCTACCATGCTCGTTTGCACGCCAAGCAAATCACGTGGGCTGGATATGCTGATCGTCGTTCTGACACTCAACCTAACAATTAGCTCAATGCATCTCCTGCACTAGCTAAATTCTTCAGTTAGCAACAGCTACTCGTATTCTATCCATTCAAAAGCTTGTCCAGTACACAGTCAAGGGGCCAATTGAGTATCATCTAACAATCCCTCCATTATAGCGTTTTCTTCCAAGTGAGTTCTACAAATATCGTCCTCTAATAGGCAAACTTTTTACATCATACGGAGCTCAAAGGAAAAATATTAGGGTGTTTTGATATTTTTATCAAATGACTTCCGGTATAAACAAAGGGCTCTTAAAAGAATAACATTGAGGGGCCAATAGAGTGATACTAAGGATGCATTGCTTTAGGGCTTTGCGAAATTTAAAATACAAACAAACTTACATGGCTCAATTGTTTGGCTCATATTAAGTTCATTTGTAATGTTTAAAAAATTATATCATATTGTTAAGTAGCCAAAAAAGCAACATGCTTTTTGCAAAATTGTCACTCAATTGGGGTGGATACATTTTCTTTGGGAGAGGTGTCACTTTATTGGCCTCTTTATCCTATAAGGCATAATGAAATAATGTGTGGTGAATTATCTTGAAAAATATGGTTTCATCTCTCCTCGGACCAATCAAAATTCTTTTTATAAGTGCTTTGAAAGATGATTTGGAATCAGTATATTGGCTTTGGAGTAAACTAACTCTTAGGCTAGTTACACACAGAGGGAAAAGCCTCTTATCCACTTGAGAAAATGTAGTCATATTGACATATGGCCAAAAACTATTAGTATTACTTTTTCCTAGTTGTGATAGATTTGGATATGCGATTCTTCCCATCCAATATGCAAATGCACGGCCAAGGTCGAGAAGGAAAAAGATTCCACTCCTTAGTAAAAGAAAAATTGGCCTTAAATGGGATTTGCACTTTTTCCAGTTGGATCTATAAACAAATAGATCCTAGTTTTGTGGATTTAGAAGTTGGGCAGTTGGAGAATTGGTGGCGATGTGTCGTATAAAGGGATTACCTACATATTGAATAAAAAAGGGTTGTCAAGCATTGCTATTAGAATACACATTGACCACTATAACATAATCAAAGTAGAGATGTTGGCACTCAATGTGTATTAGTGGGCATGTTTAACCACGCAATAGAAATTGTGTTTACACTCACGAGTGCCACAAAGTGTTCACACATTTAAATGCATCTGAAGAGGCATATAATTTGGTTACCTCTAAATTGGCCTTCAAAAACACAACTATAAGCCTATCATCTATGAATTCATATGTCCATTTAAAGGAGTATTTATTGATGTGTTTATAAATAAATTTAATTATGCATTGTTTAAAAGGGTGTTAACAAGCAAGTTCAGGTAAACATATTTATAAATATTCATAAGGTTTTTTCCTAGTTCAAGGAAGAGATGGAGGTACGTTTTTTTCTCTTATTTCACAACTTTCTTGAGTAATGTGGATGTTTGTTGTTATTTCTTCCCTTTTTCTTCATAGTTATGTTACTTTAGGTCTCTATTTTGTTTGTTCTCACAAAACAAGGAATATGCAAATGAATTATATATAGGAAATGGTGCAAAGAAATATGTAGTAATTAATGTGGCCCATAAGTCATTTTTCTAGTTTAAGGAAGAGGATGATATACAATTTTCCCTTTTTCTCCTCCTCTTGTTTTTGTTCTTCTACATATTGTTTCAAAACTTTCTTGAACCATGTGGATGCTAAATATTCTTTCTCCCCTTTCTTTTTAAACTTTTGTTAGTTTAGTTTACTATTTTGTTTGTTTTTTAAAAGTCAAGAATTATACTTTAAAAGGAATATATAGGTAATGGTGTAAATAAAGGTGTAGTTAATGTGGTGTGTAAGGTAAACCTTAAAAAACTCTAAATCCTACACTACAAACCCTAAAGTCTAAATCCAAAGGCCTACACCCTAAAATTAAAGAATTTCCAAATCACATATTTGAAATCCTAAATCTTAAACCTCAAATTCTAAACCTTGAACTGAAACTACAAACCTTAATTCCTCTACCCTAGACTCCAAACTCCAGATCTTAAATCCCAAATATGAATCTCTAAATCATAAACTCTAAATCCTATACCATGAAAGTCAAATCTTAAATCCGAAACCTTGAACTATAGACTACAAACCCTAACTCTAGACTATAAAACCCTATCTAAGTCCAAACCCTAGATTCTAGATACGAAAAACCAATATTCAACCCACAAATTCTAAACCCCAAACCCCAAATCTCCAATCCTAAATGAAAAACTACAAATTCTAAACCCTAAATCCTTGACTCTAAATGTTAAATCCTAGGTCCCAAACCTTAGACCTTGAACCTTGCATGTGAATCTCTAAATCACAAATTCTAAACCCTAAATCCAAAATTCAAAACGATAAATTCTAGACTCCAAACCCTAGATTCTACACCTTAAACCCTTAGCCTTAGACTTTAAATTCTAGATGCTAAACCCAAAATGTAAATCTCTAAATCATAACCCAAAAACTTAAACCCTTGACTCCAAACCATAGACCCTAGATACTACATGCTAATATTTAAATCAAACTCTTATCTATAAATCCCAACTCTCAAATCCTATATTGAAAGCTTGAACCCTAGACTACAAATCCTAAACTCTAAATCTTACACCCTAAATCCTAAATCCCAAGTCCCAAATCTTAAATCCCAAACCCTAGATGCCAATCTCTATGTTCTAAATTCTAAGCCATAAATCTCAAATCTCAAATCCTAAACTCTAAACCCTAAAGTCCAAATATTTGTACATTATAGATATATTAAGTACAAGGACAGATCTTAATATAGACAGAAAAATATGTCTTTAGAAACATGATCCTAAATAAACACAAGGATGTGCACATAAGTGCAAAAGTGTACATGATCATTAAGTCACTAATTAAGTACAAGGATGTGTCCATAAGTACTAAAGCACATCTCAATATACAGAACTATGTGTGCAACAACCATACCTAAAAAATGATTAGATGGTGTACACTTAAGACTCATCAATACCCTCTCTAGGTCTCAAAGCATCTAGAATGCTCTCATGGTCAAATACTCCAAGGAGCTAACATGAGTTGAGCTAAGTTTTCTCTGAACTTGATCAACATGAAGCTTAATCAATACTTACTAAATGAGAGTGCTAAAAGGCCTCTAACTCTTAGTCCCATTGTTAAAACTCAATCATCCTTCCGTGTTGTCTAAGTTGATGGTGGAAATATGTTACTAAAATCATGTTATAGGTGCATTTATACACGCATTTCCTTTTGCATTTCAAAGAGTGTCTACATACATGTTTACAAAATAGTTAAATAGTGTGTTTAAAATCAAGTTTAATAGAGCATTTTTAATTAAGTTTATATTAACATAGTTATTAATATTTATAACTGAAAGCACATTTATCCTCAAGTTTAATTGCCAAACATGAAAATATCAAGGAAAGAAAGTGACTAAACCATTTATATTGGAAAAAATAGCTAGTTGAAAATCACATTACTTGTGTCTCTTCATATAAGCATATGAGTACATCCAATTCATCGTATTTCATCAACTGTAACCTACCAACTTGGATCCTTGTCCATCCAACTGATCATCCTTATTTCTTGATACTTTTAGATATAGTTTGCATACAAAGAAGACACCACTCGTATGCATGTACATACAAATATTTCAACACACCCCTTGGTGCCTTATTCAGATACTACAAGGTGGTCATGTGGTTACATTAGTTACATTGATTTATTTTACAATGGCTGATTGTTCCCCTCCCACTAAAGCACATTCCGGGTGCATTCTATGGCTACTACTAGTGTGTGGTCAAGCTCTTTGTCTTCATGTCTTCTTCTTCTTGTCTTAAGAAAAGGTACCATTTCATCTTTTTGTCTTGGTTGTTTTCCTCAATGAAATTCTATTGTCTTTGGAACCTATATGCCTCTTCATGATATCCAATCTTCTTACGATGTTTGCATTTGGGTAAGTATTTGAGTTTACATTTTGTGTTAATGTGTTATTTCTTTTCATAGTAGTAGTATTACTTGAAATACTTCTTTGCAAACAATACAATATATTACTTGCTTGTAGATAAGCCAACGTGCCCTTTAAGTTCCTTCTCTCTCAAAGGAATTGAAGATGTGTAGCCTTCAAAGTCATCTTCTTTTCTCAAAGTAGTTGCAATCTTCAATACTTTCTTCAATTTTCTCATTGTCTTTCTATGTATCTTATCCCATTATAACTTTTATGCTTTCCTCAATAAATACAATGCATTTGCAATATGCATAAAATCTGGTATTTAGATAATATAACATACACAACTCCCAAATGCTCTTGGCCTTAGATACTAATGAAGAGCATATCTTATCCATCCTTTCAATTACATCCATTGCTGGTGATGGCCTTCTACCATATATGGTTCACACATATGTCCAACAATCAATACTTCATTCAAAACAAATATTGAATTTTGACCTAAGAGAGTTAGATTTTCCTCTTCTAATCTAGCTAGGGTCCTCTCACAATCAATGATATGATCAGCAATGAACCTTTAATAGGGGAGGGTCAATGTTTTGTAATACTATACTTTATGGAATACAATATGTCATTGTGTAAACTTATTATTTGCTACATGCTTAGAGCCCTACTAAGCTTCCTCGAGCCTCCCGAGCCATTATACATAATAGGGGCATTTATCACTGGATTCCTTTCTCTCTTAAGTACTCAAGTGATCCATAAACAAAAAACATGCCATATTTTCTATCAGAGGATGCGATCCGCTGCGATGAGCTTCTTTGATTGTGGGTCCGACTCGAACTCTTTGACTAGGTAGACTGTGGGTCCAACTCATTGGAATGACTCCACCACTCCGCCTCGTTCGACGTCCGATGCGTGTGACCGTTTTCCCACTACCTCTAGGCGGGAACTGACTGTTTTCGCCACCAGGTGGAGGGCATGCAACCCTTCTTGCAGTCATTGGATGCCTTGGCCAACACCTCTAGGGGTGGGATCAAGGTGTTGCCTCCTCCAGGGATTCCCTCTTCTCTTGCTACTCCTCTGGTGACGAGCCCTACTCCGATCAATCATTGCCCTTCCCCTCAACTTTTCATGAACGAAGATCTGCTGTCGACTCGAATCCATCCCACTCTCGAGCTAGGATGAATATTATCATAGGGGACGTCCCCTCTACATCAAATACTACATGCCTCACCCCACTTATCTTCCCCATATGCGCATGTTAACCCGCTATTTAACATCTCTCAACATGTTAGTTCTGGATTGCCCCACCTTTGGTTCACATCTTGCAGGTACTTTGACATTGGCTAGCCATGGAATACCCCATTTCTCTGGCTTGCAAGGAAGCTATTCTCTAGAGACGGGAACACATAGCATAGGCTTCACCGCCAAAATGGTACATTCCCACCCTGAAGCTATACACTCCAAAACGAGGTCCAAAGAGGAAACACCCAGGTCATAGATTGTACATAAGAACTCCTCCCCAAACCAAGAAGAGGAAGGTATGTGCTCCGTTACCCTAGAAGATGAAGTAATAGATCTGTATTTTTCCCGTATTACTATCGTGCCCTTTATTGGCCTCTGCCCATGGCTCGAGACCTCCAATCGAGGTCCTGAGATCGTGGATTAGAGAGCACTGGGGATACCTGGGATACAAGGTTGTATCTACTAGATATTTACTATTTCATTTCTCTTCGAGACCAACGACATGGCAGTCATCATTATGTCTCATGGTTAATGGATGCTCCGTAATGCTCCACTAACTTTATTCAAATGGTCTATAGATTTCAACCCTAATGGCCCCAAGCCTACAAAAATGCCTATCTGGATTAAGCTCCTGAATTTATCTAACCCCTTTCACTCCTCGTTAGGCTTGATAGCATCCTCATTAGGTAAAGTATTAGTGCAGAGACCCTCCTCCTGATATCAATCCGAGGTGGCATCCCCAAAATTTAGTGGAAGTGGATATTAGTAAGAATCTTAAGGACAGGATAATAATCAGGTTTTTTAAGGGGTAGCCCATTCATTTGCAACCAGTCATATATAAAAACCTCCCTAATTCTTGCTTCAAATTCATGAAACAGGGACACTTTATTAAGGATTACCTTGAATGGGGCGGCAAAGAACAGAAAAAGGAGGTGGTGAAGGAGCGCCCCCCCCCAACACACACACATGGAGATGAGGAAGGATTCCAGAGAGTGTAGAACATAAATCATGTTAATAAGAATCAAAAGTCTCAAACATGGAAAGAGAATAATAATACTAAGTTAAACTCTTTGAATAGATACATAGCCTTGCTTGAAAATTGCAGTGATGTAGTCCATAACGCTAGTTGCCTAGGGAAAACCACATAGGTAGAATGTGACCACACGAGGATGACTTTTTCGACAAAATGCAAATTTTTTAGGAAACACAGATGTAGATAGATGAATTTGAGAAAGAAATTAATGACTTAGATGCAACTAAAATGAAGGAAACTGAGGGGGTTTCAAATACTGAGAAATCAGTGGTGGCAAAGGAGGAGTCCCTCCCCACCTG
This sequence comes from Lygodium microphyllum, assembly GCF_053477565.2. Lineage (NCBI taxonomy): Eukaryota > Viridiplantae > Streptophyta > Polypodiopsida > Schizaeales > Lygodiaceae > Lygodium > Lygodium microphyllum. Next base: position 59,726,795 of record NC_141138.1, read on the forward strand.
CCCTCAACCTACAGATGCATGTCATCACCGTTCTGCCTCCCCCCTCCCCCTCCCCCCCGCGCCCCCCCTCCCCCTCCCCCGCGCCCCCCCCCCCCCCCCCCCCCCCCCCCCCCAACAATCCAATCCAAACTGTGGAAGTGTTGGAATCAATAAAAGAAGATTATCTACCATGAATGCAAGAAATGCCAACCCCCTACCAATAGGCAAGGGTCCCAATGCTAAAGGCTCCAACTCTAAAAGTAACAAGAATTAATGATAGAAAAGCTCAAGATAATTAACTTCAACTGTAAAGGGCGTATTGACCCCAATTGGGCCCGAATCATCAAGACCTGGCTCTTTCAGGACAATATCCAACCAGATGTAGTTTGCCTACAGGAAGTAAAGGTGGCCAATTCCCATCTTACTGAAAATCTAGAGATTCTTTCATGCCAGTTTCAATGGATTTTTACAAACCATCCGGGTGGAGGTGGTGGCACAGCCATAGGGATTTCAAGAAAATTATCCCATCTCATTAAGCAGTACTCAAGGACACTGCCCATGCTTGGGTATTAGTAGTCTTCAAAGGACAAGAAGACTGGGCGGTGACATCAATCTACACCCCCTCCTCCCCTAGAGATAGGATTACCACCTAGAAATCTCTATAATCCATCCCCTTCCCCATGATACTTGTAGGGGATTTCAACATGGTGGAACATATTCAAGATCTCTTTGAAAGTAAAGGCAACCTCATAGGGGCTGTTGAGTTACTAGAATGGAATGGACTAGTGGGGTTTCTCATAATCTGGTAAATATTGGCCAAATAGGGGGCTTTACTTGGTCTAACAACCAAAGCCCACCATATATAAGGAAAGCTCGTCTTGATAGGTGTTATGTATCTACAGTTGTCCTCACATCCTTTGTTGACTATGCCCAAACCATATCACACACCATAGCAATGTCAGATCATAAACCAGTGATCTCTTCCTTCTCAACAGTGTCATCTGCCTCATGTAGAGTGGGTTGGTTCCACGCAGACCCAGACATATTTAAATACCATCATGTTTGTAAGGAAAATGAAACCTTATGGTCCAATCATTTCCCCAATCATTTCCCAACGACAGGCAGCTGAAATCAAAGAAAGCCAAAAACTTTTTAGTAGGGCAAAAGAAACACAAACAAGGATAAGGCAAGAGTGACATGCAAAATTGAACACGAAATCTCTTTCATAGAAGATAGAATAACTGAAAGGGGAGCCTAACCTTTAGGATCTGCTTCTCTCTAGAAGGCTGGCCCTTAGACATGCCCTTAGACAAGAAGAGGCCTTAGAAGCTAAAAGGTTACACATTTTCTTTAAAGATTGGTGGTCATACCACACAGATAGACCAGCTAAGGCAAATTTCAGTATCCTGAAGGCCAAGCAGCCCAAAGAGAGTCTTCCCTTGCTTGAAAAACCTAATGGCACCTTTGCGTGAGACCAAGCAGAAAACCTAACGGTCACCTTTAACCATTTTTTCTTTCTTTTTGGGAAAACAGACAAATCTACAATAGAGCAGATAGCCACCAAAGCCATGATTTGTCGATACAGAAAAGGAGTTATCCCACGCAAATTAACTACAATTTTGGACATGGACCTTTCATCGGTTGAGATAGCAGAATCGATCGATTCTTCAGCTAAGGGAAAATCCCCAAGTCTTGATGGGCTTCCCAATGAATTCTTTCAAGAATTCAAAAACCTTTTGGTCATGCCCCTTATGCAGGTTGGGCTGAAGCAATCCATTATGGGGCTCTCCCTATCACAATTAACCAAAGGGTGGTTAAACTAATTTATAAGAAGAGAGCTAAGGAGCAACTGAGAAACTGGCGGCCCATAACTTGTCTCAACTCCACGTACAAGGTCTTTGCCAAGTCCTTGGCAAGGAGACTGGTACGCCACCTACAAGCTTGGATACGAAAGGAGCAAAAAGGCTTTATTAAGGGCCACTACATACTGGATACTATCATCAGTTTGTGGGAGGGAATGGAATATGTAGAGAAACAACATAAGCACTTCGTGTTTCACAAGATAGATTTCGATAAGGCCTATGATAGGTTGGAGTGGGATTATACACTACAGTCCTTATTAGACATGCGCTTAGGCAAGAAGTATGTCAATTTTGTCTCTATTGTGCTTTGGGAATGCTACCACAACCATCTTAGTCAATGTCGTAGTAATGGAGTCATTCCATTTGTGCATGTCCATCCGGCAAGGATGCGCTCTAGCACCCCTCCTCTTTGCTATAGCTGTAGACGGATTAGGCTGGCTCTTAGAGCACTTTAGAATTTAGGGTAAAATCAGAGGCATCAAACTTCCCAATAAAAAGGAAATGACACTTAACCTATTTGCAAATGACACTAATGTCACACTCAATAATGATGCAGAGTCCATCCTCACCTTTTGGAATTGCTTGGACATATTCTATTTAGCCTCAAGCTCCAAAATCAACCATACCAAAACAGGAGTTAGAACTCTTATCCATGCCCCTCCTCAATGGATCCTAGACATTGGTTGCCAAATAATCCTGAAAGGAGAGGTTTTTCAGTTATTAGGTAACCCTATGGGCTTTGGAACGACTCTTTTTAAAAAACATTGTCCTTGTCCAATATTGATATAACTTAATACCTCATCAACACTTTTAATTTGCATACAGTTAGACACATCATATTTTATATTAATAATATTCAAAGTAATAACTATCATCGAATACATTTTCTTTTTTTTTCTGACCCCAATAACATTTCATAAAACATCCAAAACTATATTCTTAGGTTTTCTATAGAGGATCCTAATTTTTTCTGAATTAAAAACATGATTTTTATAAAAAATATTGTAATGTTCATCCAAAATAACTAATTTTTATTTTTAAGACATAGTAACCATCTTTCAAAAAATTTGGAAAATTTTAAAATACTTTCAATAATATGTATCTCATAAAAAAAATATCAAATCTCATCATGGTTTAAGTAAATATTTTATAAAAATTTATTTATTCTATTTTAAGCTATTTTAAAGTATTTTTAAATGTTTTTTATTTTCAAAATATAAAATCAAACCTAATAAATTCTAACAACTATCCAGAGTTGAAATTGAGGCTCAAAGGCATTTTATAAAAAATCCTAACAAAAGAATTTTTTATGTAGAATTATTTTTTTCTGTTAAACGAGTTAAGGCACTTACGTAAAGTATGAGAATCGTAATTTTATCTTTGGAAGTTGTGTCCTTTGCAGTCCCAACCAAGGGGAGTCTATCCAGTCATTCCCAATGGTGAGCTCATCATTTCCCCTCTCCCAAGAGATCCATTGGCTAATTGGATTGTTACCATACGAATAGCCAATTGTAACTCTTTTAAGACTTAACCTTGATTAATTTCAAGCTTAAGAGCTTAGCCTCCATGGTTTTATAAGAGAGGGGAGGAGAGTATTGAAACTCCAAAATGGAGGTAGAAGGAGAAGACATGGCGATAGCTATGAAAGAGGCATGGCCTTCAATTCTCTCTCCAACTACAATTGTTTCTTCAAATCCTCTAGCTTGGATGGCTTAAAAGCCTCTTCACTCTCTCTCCTTCTCCAAATGATGGCATCATGGCATTCAATATGGCGCCCTCTTTCTCTCTTTGAGTTTTCTCTCTCTCCCTCTTTAAAGGATGGCACTCCCCTTCTTTTCTCATGACTCTTCAACTTCCCACTAACTCCTCCCCTTCCTCTTCTCCAATTAGCACCCTTTGGGTTTCCTCTCCCCTTCCTCTTCTCCAATTAGCACCCTTTGGGCTTCCTCTCCCCTTCCTCTTCCTCTTCCACCAACAATTGACCTTATCATTTTATGTTTTTTTTGTAAATACATTTATAAACAATACTGCAAGTGACCCTTTTTCTCCATATTCCTATCTCTAAGTTGCACATCAAATTGGTGGCAACAAGTGCATAGATGATCACTACAACTCAATATTGATTTGCATTTATTTCTTCATGGATAAGTAACCATGTTAATATCTTGCCACATTAACTCAAATACTCATGGTCCACTAATTGTTATACCCATGCCATTAACTCCACTTACTAGAAGATGTCTCATATACGTGGCATTGTAGAGTAGTGATTGTCCTTGTCCACACTAGCATTGCCTTTGTTCTTTAACAGGTCCCTCCCCTCCTTTGATCTTTAATATAAAGATCCTGGAAATACAACTCTCTCCCTACCATATCCTAATGTCTATCCTATGTATGATGTGGTGAAAAATTTGCTAGTTCTACTACTCCTATCTATGATCATCATCAATGAACAAGACCACTTGTCCAATCTATGCTATCGAATCCATGCCTTTTGCTTTTGCCAAGTCATACTCGACTATACACTCAACCATCTCTAACCTTTCAAAAACAACTCATTTGGATTTGTCAATATATTCTTTATGGGAAGAAAGGTCAAATGATCATCCAAGCCAAAATTATAATCCCTTCTGATTAGATAAAACTATTGAATTCTGCTTGGTATTTTCCTAAGTCTACCCTCTAGCACAAAACTCCTTCAAACCAAGATTTTTCACTTGTTGGGACTACAGAGACACATCCTCGAAGAAAGAAGAAATCTCGACCGCATCTACATTAAATTAATGGAAAAAGTTGGTAACAATGTGCCAATTGTGTACAATTTTGCTAAAATTTTTTGCAATGTTAGCATTGGTTCTAGGTGTTGTCATTTCTCCCTCACTTAATTGCAAAGTGTCCTCACGAGCACATCTACATCACGAAAATAGCTACCACGAGCACTGCTACGCTACCTCAAAAGAAAAATATACTCTCCCTCTCTTAATAGTGAAGCGTCCTCGCAAGCACAACTACAAGAACTGCAAAACCACACAAAGAAAACTAGTAAACACTAAAAAGATAGGAAAATATTTACTGGTGTCATATTATAAATCTAGCAAAATAAATATTCAATTAAGTTGTATAAAAACTTATTCATACTAACATTCCCTTACTCACTCGCCCCACTTAAGTGCATAACATAGCTTCATCCAGTGCATAGAATATACCAACTAGAAAGCTTTCTAGAGCTGCTACACAACAATAATCCCTCTAGGCAAGAAAATGCCATATTACTATCCTACTAGGAATATTGCTTCCGAAATAGCATCACAGATAAGGTCCATGCCTAACAAAGAACCCAAACAAAGCAAGCTAACATTATGACACCAAATAGGATGCCTATGGTTTAGTTGCTAACCCTCCATGTTCTACTAGAATAACTAGTCAATGGCCCCTAACTTCCAATTGTTCCATAGTTTTTGTTTATTTGTTTGTTTTTTTAAAAAAATAGTAGTGGCTTTCCTTCAATGCCAAAAGAGTATATACATTGATTCTTCGTCCCAAAAGGTCCCATCCCAAAGAGATGCAAGGCATCGGACGTAGGGCACCCATCAAGGAAATCATGACAGCCTACTAGGACCTCAGAGGCGACGGTTATCTTCTTTTGGTGTTTTTTTTTTCTTTTCACTTCTTCAACCTTGCAGTCTCATGGCATTTTTTTTTTTCATTCTTTCTTTTGTTCCTTCCAAATAATAAATATATAGACTCTTCTGAACTTTTATTACTTAGATTGGATTTTTAGTGGTTGTTTTGTTTGTTTTTAAAGGATCAACTAGAAGGCTAAGAATGCACCACTTCATTGAACGGCCAAACATTTCAGCTCAATGACTTCACTCAAGGAATCTAATCTAGCACATAATACTAGTCACTTTGGCTAGGCAAATGATAAGCAAAAATACTCATCAGTTCAACATCTTTCATCCACGCTACTCCTAGTCAAAATTTTGTGGAGAGAACCTTGTTATTCAACTACCCCTACATATTGCTAGAAAAGCGACAAAAAAGATAGGGAAAAACTCTATTGGATTCCCAATTAGACTTCCATACAATGAAATTCACTATGTCATGGACACACATCACCCCCTTTCAATCACTCCTTGGTGCTAAAGTCCCATCCCATGTGGGTGGACTCTCATATAGACTAAATTGGCTATAAATATTTTGGTGTATTGGTGTTTTAAAAATTAAGGTTTGTGAATTTCTTCTATAGGTATTTGGGTTTGGAAAAGTCTAAATGATGCCAATCAAGTTATATTTTTAACTTTCCTGTATTAACAAAATATTAGTGAGTTTAGGAATCTCCCAATTCCCATTTTTTGAATACTAAAAAGGTGGCACCTGAATAACATGCCCATAAGTTTCTCAAAACCGTATGATATGACCTATCATTGCAAAGTGCTTGAAAAATGAAATCTATTGAGCTATAGAGCGCTTGATTTGGAGTTATAGTGTTCAAGTTATGACAAATCCAAAGATTTGACCACGTGTCCCAAACTTATGGGAAATTCCCATATTCCCTAATATGGTGTTTATTTCAAATGAATATAAATAGATACATGAGATATGAAACAACCTGTTATATACATGGATATTGCAACTCCAAGAGAATTGCGAAGATAAGCACGTAGTGGTTCGCAAATTGCAACAATCATCAAACCTGCACAGAACTCAACCACTAATCACTAACCCATGAATATGTTAGATCAATAAAGAGCGAAACTCCTTTGAAAATCGGCAATCTAGTCAAACTGCTTTGTAATAAGCTCCTAGCACTGAAAGAGTATCCCAACCGCGCGTGCAACTAACTACCTAACCATGTGAAGACTAACTAAATTAAAGTGCGCTAAAATTTAAAATGTAAAGCCATGAAAAATAGGCTTCAAATTTATATTATACTTTGTTGTGAACATGGTATTTATAGAACCTATCATCTGAAAAATCTACTCTCTTGATCACATGGATATTGATCATGTAACTTACGATGGTATTGACGTAAGATTTTATTGTTCTTTTCTAAACATTCTTGATCATCTAAACTCCAAGACCATTGGTTATCCTTAAGATTAAGAATTAACAAATGCAGATCATCATTTTCCTCACCTTGAATTGGACAACCCAAATAATGTATGACTTGTTTAAGTTCTACAAAATCCCTAGGTATCGCAAGTTCAAACCATCTAAGTTGTGGTTCCTTTCCATCCCCATAAATAGTAAAATTTTATCACCCTTTCTTTGGGATGAGATAATACAACTTCTGGTATATTTTGCATCTTGATCTTAGGAGATTTAGATTGAACTCATTGATAACCAACTAATAGTCCCTTAGAACAATGATACATCTTTTGCATAGTTCCATTGAAGCGCGTAAAGGGATGATCTAACCAAGGAGTTCTAGTAGGGCCTTTCATTCGAGTTTCTAGCTAAAGAAATTTAGACTTATTTTTTTCCCAAAATTGATTAGTCTTTTCATATTCGCCCCAATAGTTCTTATTTATATATAAAGCTTGTTCCATCTGTAACTCTCCGCTACTAAATTTTGACCTCCGTTCCTCTAAACACAACTCTAGAAGTGAAATTTCATCTAAATATTTACTTTCTCTAAATTGAAATTCTACCTTTTTCTTTTATAAATTAGTAATTTTCTTCCTTGCTTCATTTACAACAGTCACAATGCTGCCTCATGTTCTACTTCCAAAGCCTCATTTAATTCTCTAATGATCCTATCATAATTACCATGATGTTCACTAGATGTGTGTGCAAACCTATGCAAGGTCAAAGTTGGTCATCCTCATCATCATGGAATATTGGTATTTGTAACTGTTTGCACCTACTCCTACTCCTCCTTTCTCTTTTTTTCTTTTTAACTGGTGACAATAAGTTCTTTTAACTATATCTGGCAATTGTTCAAAATCCAAAGGGTAGAGCATTTTCCTTATAAGGGGAAACAATAAAAACCCTACTCTCAGGTATGCCATTATTATTCTCAATAACGTCAAATTCATCCATCTTCTCCAAAAAAGTTGTTGAGATGTCAATATCTACATTCAATGTCATAGGCATCTCTTTCTCTTCTAATTCATCCATAAAAATCACTCTTGGCTTGCTATGCGTAAAAAATGCATATTCTGGGTGATTTTTCTCTTGATCTACGCATAATTGGGAATATGTTTCAAGCGAATCATCAAAGTATTCCACTTTCTTTGTAGATAGCATTAAGTAGTCTAGGGTTCTATCTTCAAAGGTAGACAACCGGTGAGTAATATCACTATCCAAATCATTGTCTAATGAAAATGTTACAGCATATTCCCCAATACCCATTTGTTCTACCTTATAAAGCTGATGTAGTATATTTACCTCCACTTTTTCTGCTCTTGTTGGGTGTTGTGTTCTAAACAACCAGGCATAAGGCCCTTTATTATCGATCCTCTCCATTTTCGAATCATAACACTCACTGTTGGATTTCTCATCCACTTCATTAACCATCTAATCTCCTTACTCTTTCAAAAATCCTTTTGAAATAACTTGTATTTTAACCCGATCATTTCTAGGACCAATCACAATTAAACCTTTATACCAATCCTGAGTGCACTTTGCTTGGTATAACCAAGGTTGACCCAAGAACACATAATATGAAGAGATATTTGACAATGAGCAAACTACTAAGCAATTCACATGAAATTCTAGGCCAGCAATTATAGATTTCACATTATGAAGTAACCCCAAAGGAATCACTTTCCTTTGATCAGTCACACATAAAATAATATTGGTAGCTTCTAAATTCTTTAACCCTAAATAATGCATTGTTTATTCTATCATCAAATTGACCTAAGCCACCATCTAACGGCACTTCATTCAGCAAGTGCCCATTGATAGTAGTATCTATAACTAGAGCTCCTGGATCCACAAACAAATCTACTATTTTCACGTCCTTAATTGCTTTTCTTATGGTTACTTTAGGAACATTAATTTCAATCCTCTTCCTTCGACACTAAAATAATTTATGATAAAGCTGCTTTAGATATGTATGCACTATTTCCAGCAATTGTCGTTGGTTAATGGTCAAGGATACCTGTCCTAATGCAGTAGCCCAAAGATCATATGTCTTGTTTGCTGCTTCTGCCTGCTCTTTACTTCTTTCTTTAGGAGGTATCAGTCTTTTAGAAAAAGGAGCTATCCCTGCTTGAATCTTAAAATTTGCTAATGGCACAGGTAATAAGGGATCTACATTAGGAATGTTGTGGAGAATCTGACTTAGCTAGCTCTACATTAGGATCTATATCCTTAGATTTATCCTTCACTTATTTCTTTACTTGTAGATTTTCTTCCTCCAGACCTTTCTCCTCTTGTTGCTAATTTTGCACTTTAGTAACCATGCCAATCATGGGGTTAGCCTTAAAGGTCACCCTACGGGGTATGAACTTAGACCTTACTCCATTCCCTTGCCTTGTTTTTTCTACTTCAACTAAATTTGAGGATGAGGTTGAGGGTTTGTTAAAAATTTACTTACCCTTGTCATTAGGTTGATTATCTTCTCGGTTAGGGCAATCCTCTTCGTGATGCCCTTCGCCATTACACCTGAGTATAGTCTCCATTTTTATGCGCATTAGAACAATATGTAGCTATATGAGCTTCCTGTTGGCATCGATAACAAATTACCGTTCCCCTAGGCCTTTGTGGTCCACCTTGCCCCATTGGATTATGAAAAGGACCATTATTTCTCCAAAAAGGAGAATCTCTTCCTTTGTTTTTATCATTATTGTAATTATTTCCGGGTACTCGGAGTCTACCTTGGGTTGGCAATCCTCTCGGCCTAAAGGGTTGATAAGGTGGTCTAATTGCACAAGTTGTATTATTATGATCCATGTAATTGTAATTCCTTTGCATTAAACAAGCTCGTTGTTGCTCTTGACCTATCTTGTGCCAACAATTTGTATATAGATGCCCTATTGTGGGAGCTTTCGCTCAACCGCCAAGACCCACAGACCGCTTATTGTTTCAAGCGTTCCAAGCGAGCTCTAATGGCTATCTCTCACCTAGCCGACGCGCCGTCGATCCTACGAGTGTAGTGAGCTTACCTTGATGCTCGATCGAGTAACCTCCCCTCTCTTGTACTCCGGTAGCTCCACGATTCTTGATGCTAGCTCAAGCATCCTCAAGCCTCCTCCATCTCCAAGCTCCATCCTCCATAGCCGTGCACGCAAGAGAAGAGAAGAGAAGAGAAGAGAAGAGAAGAGAAGAAGAGAAGAGGAGATGGTGAAGAGCTTCACCCTCTTGATCCCTCACTCTCACACACAGTCACTCTCTCACACTCTCACACTCCCTCTCTCAAGAGCACACACAAGCAAGAAGGAGAGAAGAAGAGAGGAAGAAGAAGACTCTTTTTGCCACACACCAAAGAATGAGCTTCTCATTCACTTTTCAACTTTATATACAAAGCCCTAAATCCTTTTTGGGCGGTCATCCCCTTTTCCCTCTTTTACATGGCCGGCCGTAGCCTAGGCCCTTTTTCCCATTTCCCACCATTCTAATTTATCCTATTCCCAACTAATGCGTACACTTTGCATAGGAGTGAGCGTGGCACTCTTTTACAAAGATTCGGGGGCGCTCCCACATTTTAATGGTGCGCCCTTTTTCTCTTTTGTTGTCTTGGGCCAACACCGAGGCTTTCTGAGGGTCGTGCCCAAACATTTAAATTTTCCAGGGACTGATTACTGGTCAAGGCACCTTTTTCTGCTTTTATCCTGCACCTTTTTTGCTATTTCCATTTTTTCCATTTTCCGCTCCTCTGTGCTGCAGGAAACATGGTAACATTACCCCCTCCTAGCCAAGTGCCAGTCCCATGGCATTGCGGTGGGACGTAGTGGCTAGTTAGGTTGGCTGCTAGGTGGAACAAGTAGGTGGGTGACACTGCTTCAAATGTGGTTGGGTGAATGATAGGTGATGGGGTTTAAGGACGATGACCGGAAAAGATTCCGGCATGCTTTAGGCTCCCTGAAGGTACTCGGAATATTTCACACTGTTGTGGCACCCCTTATGTAGCCGGTCGTCTTTTGAGTATAAAAAATGCTTGAAGCAATAAGCAATCCTTTAGGAGGATGGTATTGGAGGGATTTATTCTGGAGAAACCCCTTGAACGCTGTTTGCATTGAAAATCCGTGGCTTTGATTGAAGATCCTTGTCTTTGAGTTGAAGATCTTCAGTTTTGAGTTGAAGGTCTTCAGGCTTGTGGAATCAATAAGCGATCTATAGATCTTGAGGCATTGGGCATGGATCATTGGACGATGAGGTTCCAAGATCTATGCCAATGGCAGTTCTACCTTGACTTGGTTCAATCATGGTAGCCATCAGTAGGCAGATGGCTGGATGCCGGCACATGAAAAGAAGTTTTGGTCATTAAAGGATGCCGTGGGTGATCCTCTTCCACGGGTAGCCAGTTCTTGAAACTCAAACATAACCTGCAAGAAAAGTTGTGCACTCCCTAAGGGGTGTGTCTGTCTCGCTGTGTAATGTGTGGTGCCCGTGGCAGTGGGATTGGGAGATGGGTCTAACCTTGGGCAAGCCCTTGGTAACGTCCCACACTTGAGGACCCAGCTCGTGCTTCGTTGGAGGTGTGGTGCAAGTCTTAGGGTGACAGGTCTGAAATTCCTGCCCTTGATGGCCCCTAAGTGTGAAGTGGGGAGGGGGCTAGGGAGAACCCTAGGTGCAGTGATTGTGGTGCTTCTTTCTTCTTCTTCTTCTTCTTTTCTTTTCTTTTCTTTTTTTAAAAAATAAATAAATAAATAAATATATATAAAGAGGTGTATACATGGAGACAAGCCATACAAGGGCATGACGGGAGTTTACTCCTCGTCATTTGAATAGGGGGTAGGGGATGGCGGAGGGTGGGGGGCCTTATTCAGGAATCTTCGACTCAACAAGTAGCCCTTGAGGTTGAGGTGGGTTTTGAGAGTGGTGGTAGAAAGGAAGGGGTGGTTGCACTGGGTGAATTTTCTGTCGCTCATATCTTCGAGCAGTGCAACACAGAAAGATGGCAAAAGAGAAGCGCACATCATGAGGTGAGTCATGGTGCTGCTATCTATGGCATTAGGGTTGAAGTAGAGGGGTGGGAGGTGGTGTTCTTGGGGTGCGGGCTCTTGGTGGACTAGGATCCTAATTAGTCTAAGATAATTACAAGTGGTTATGAAGGCGGGGTGAGGACAGGAGGTGAACTCGCTAAGAAATCTAACTATAGAGCTGTACAAATCAGGGAGGGTGAAGAGAAGGGCGTCCCTATGGGAGGTGCTATTGGTGTTATAGATAATGGGAATGTCGAACCGGCTGGACAGATTAAAGTCAACACCTACCCTTCGAGGATACGGCATGAAAGTAGGGTCGTTTCTCTTAGAAGGGAGGGTGTTGCAAAATGCCATCCACGCGTCAAGGTTGACGTCAAAAATGTGTTTTCTCCAGGTGGGTTGGCAATTATAGCCTTCCACTGATCTAGGCACCTGGGGGACTTTATCCTGCCAAAATTCGCGGTCCTCGGCTCCCCAAGTAGTTGGGTGGGCCTCGCGCTCTGCTAACCACTTGGCCTTGAGCCTTGCACCCATAGCGATGACATCCTCTACAAGTTGAATGGGCAGTACTCTGTTCAAGGTAGAGGAAAACTCAAAGCGCAAGTCAAAGGGGTTGCGGTTGTATTCTTGATGTTCCCAGATAATCAATTGGGCATGGAATTTAGCAGGGGGATCTTGATGGTGCGGTAGGAGAGGGGCAGGTTATCTTGGAATATGTCAAACATTCAGCTTTTTCCTTTCCTTCTCTACCATTTCTTTCCTGCGGTTAGCGTGGGCTGCTCTTCTCTCAGTAGACGTATCAAGGGGCTGCACTTCCGCTTGTTGTGGGCTGAGGGGGTGGTGGGGCGTATTCCTTCTCCTGAAGTCCCAGATCGAACTCCGGTTCACCCCCTTCTGCTTGCTCGTCTTCTTCTGCCTTCGCCTCTGTGAAACCGAGTTCATTTATTTCCTGCATTGACGATTTGAGTACGGGGATGAAGAAGGCTCCAAGATCTTCATGTGAATCTTTTCATTTAGCAAATCCATCAGCTTTGGCAAGTAAGCTTTAGGCACTGGAATAGGCCTCAAGTTCCATGGTACATGTGGCACAGTAAATATGACCATAGGAGAGACAACATTTGGATCCACACAACCTATTTCACTTGGTTGAAATGCAAATGCCTTCCCATGTCTAGCCAATATCTGCAAAAAACAATTTCTCTTAGCGGGCAAAAGAAACCCTTCTGCACCAACTTTCAATTCTTGTAATGTTTCAGATGTAAACTGATGACCTATATCTTTAGGATCCCGTAAGCTTGGCTACCTTGACACTTTTTTATACAAATCCTCACTCTCTAGTGGAAGCGGCAAAGCAATTGGTTTCACCTTTTTGTCAACTATATTATACTTTGTCTCCACAAGTGCTTCAGCCCATTGTAATCCTTCTTGCTGAGCAAACAATGCTATAACATCATACACATCCAAAGAACATACTGACAACACTCTGTTTTCAGCCTCATTTTCTGCATGTATAGTTGCTAAATTTTAGCCATAGTGTCAGTAATATTCAGCCCATAAAAGATGCCTGAAATGCCATCATTTTCAGCTAACAGCCCCAATGATCTCAGTTTCTTAATAGCCCATTTCATAGATATGCGTTCAGCCCTACATATAGCTTCCATAGGCTTAAAGCAACATGAACTGTTTGCTGTAAACAGAGAATTATCAATAGTAAATACATGCTTCATTTCATCATGAGGCGAGTACACCCTCTGAACAACACTACTGTAGCCCTGCATTACAGGAGTGCTTAGTGAAAATCCAGGTCTTTGAATTCCCTTGCATTTGGAACCAAAGGAGACTCTCGAAGCGTATCGCGATTTCTAGGATGATTAGCATAAACAGTAGGAAATTGGATTGCTTTCCTCCCATCTTTGCTTCTGACACTTGCATAAGCAGAACCATCATCAAGTACCTTTGTTTCCATACGCACGCTTGTAATATAGGGCTATCCCAAAATCACTACATATGAGGAATTATCTTGCACAAAGAAGTGTTGCTCTTCCTGCACATCACAAATTGTCACTTTTACATTAGGACATGCAGCATAGAGCTCCCTTGAAGAATTATTTGCAGCCCGCATATGCCAACCATGACTAGTGTCCATAGGCCATGCACCATTTTCATACAATTCCCGCTCAATGACATTATCTTAGACCCATGGTCAAGTAAAGCAACACAAGGAGTTTCACGCTCCCCTATTTTCACTACCGTTTCAGTGGTAGCTCTAGCCCAATGATTTCTTGTGTAGTGACTTTGAGGAATAAATCCTAGAGTCTCTTCTCCATATTGTTGCATTTGCCTTACTCCACCATGCATATTGCTACAAGACAATGCATTTTCAGCCACTTTCTTCTCTTTTCCACATGTTGTCCACTGATTAGTATCATCCTGCATAGATAATCCAGTACTTACTTCATGCTCATATTTAGCCCGAATACCCAACAAACCTGTTTCCTCTTCAAATTGCAGCAATGCACTAGTGGTATCACCAAGAAATTGACACTTCCTTTTAATTATGTCAATGATCTCATCATGAAATTCTCACTTGGCAATGCCAAGCACCTCTCCCAAGGTAAATTCCACCCGACTGTTTAAGATCCGTTCTTCAAGAACCTTCTTAAGATATGTGGGTGTCTCAATGTCAGATTGCAACTTATATCCTGGCTACTTGCCCTTCTTTTAACCCTCTTGTTTGTTATCCTGTTTTTGGTTTTGACTAACCTCTTCCATAACATGCTCAGGAGGTGGCTGATTTGCAGCTTTAGGCTGATCCACACTTCTTCTTGTCATTCTTTTAGATGTCCCTACAATATCTTCATCTCTTTTTTATTTTTCTTGCACAAGTACATCCGTGTTTTGTACCTTTGCTAAATATGCATACACTGAATATGCATCTACCGGTGATTCCCAACCAGTTATGCCACGAATGTCTTGCCCTACATGTGACATTTCACTATCAGTGACCTTTCTCTTTTCAGCTGCATGTAAAGCATGTGTCCATTTTTCAGCCTTTGGACCAACCATCACTTGGCCATGCATTCTATCTAGCTGTAGACCAAAAGTAGAAGCATGTACCACTGCATAAGCATTTCGGACAGCCAAGTCTTCCGACAACTTCTACATACCTCCCTTTCCAAAATTCAAAGCAAGAGGCAATCGCATTTCTTGTGCATGGATCTTGCCATCTTTCCAAAATATAAGCTGCCGTGCCAAGGCCTCCTGATAGGCAACACAATCCTTTCTCTCGTGCTGCAAACTGTCACACCACATACATCTTTTTCTAGGCTTAGGGGCTGCTGCCCGTCCCCTTTCCTCTTGTCCTTTTTCATCCAATTTTGCAACCTTCAATTGAAGATCCCGCATCCCTTTGACCAATTCATCTAAGATATCTTCCCTAACAGAGGGAACAATAGTAGGTACAGCCATTAGGGTTAGCCACAGAAGCGGGTGGCTTATTAGATACTTTAATTGTCTTACCCGTAACAGTGGGCAAGCTAGAGACATGCAATCTTTCTCTTCTTCCATGCTTCTTCACAAACCCAGTAACAACTTCCTTGACATGTCTCCACTTTGTTTTCAAACCTGTCTCTATAGTCTGATCCTCCAGCAAATCATCAAGCTTCTCTTGAAGCTCAAGATTAGCTGCTTGTAGAAACAATTCAATTTTCTGACTTGCAAGAGCTTGGTGTTCTGCAAGATCCAACTGCTCAAATTCTCTTAACAATTTTGTAGCCACAAGACCCTTATTGGGTTGTATAACCCACTCATGCAAAGTCTTACGCATAATCAAATTGGTGTTCTCAATGTAAAATTCTTCCCTGAGTGTCTTCTTGAAGGCTTCCCAGTCAGCATCCTGCAAGTATAATTTAGTATTCCGTGCTTTCAATTCGTGAACAGTAACACGTACAAAATGCCAGCTCCATGCAGATTGAGCCACTCCAAAGTATTCCATCTTCTGAGCATAGGTATGTACATATGCAGATATATTCTTGCCATTGAATAACTTCACCTCACGCTCAACTGCTTGCAAAACATTCATCACAACACTTTCTGTTTGAGTTGAAGCTTGCATCACCTATTGTTGTTGTTGTACTTGCATAAGCATATTCATATTTTGCACCAACTGTTGAAAAACATTACTAGAGATTTTATTCAAAGGTTCTCCCATATTATCTTTCCTTCTTCTATGACGACCTTTCACGTCAGGTTCACCAATGTCAGAGGGTTTTTTGTCGAAAGGTTGAATCCACCGAGGATCAAAAGTGGAAGGAAGTAGAGATAGGAGATGGAAGATAAGATAGAGAATACCCAAGTGGTAAACATGACAAAAACAAATCACAATGAATTGAATCAGTATGTATTGAAAGAACCTAGAATCTTTGCACTACTCAGAAGCAATCTCCAGGCATTAATTCTCCTAGAGCTCCTTTGTAGACCAAAAACGTGGATCTGAAAAATCCGCTCTTTCTCTATTGTCTAGAATCCAAATCAGATGGCTTCGTTGGCTCCAAAAGGGGGGTAAAACCCCATGACACCTGGTCACGGATCTCCCAGATCACTCCTTCTTCTTCCTTCAGTTCAATCTGCAGTTTTCAGCCGATTTACAGCGATCACGATGTGCAGATTTTGTCAATTTGTCTTTTTTATGAAAAATCTCCTAATTGGCTGAAAAAGCAACTAGCTTTTTGCATGCCATCCTAATCTAGAAGCTTTTTCTAACTTTTTCGGATTTTTACAATAAATAATATAAAAAATGGACTAAAATTATCCAGAAATCTAGTATTTTTGGATAATCTATGCAACTCACACTAGTACTAATGGCTCAGATCACATTGACTCTCTAGATCAATAGAGAAGTCAGATGATGATGCATTCCATACTTTTTCACACTCTGTCCTCATAACATCACGACAGCGCAATCGTTATTCAAACTAAAAATTTAGAAAGAGATACCAAGGATATAAGATGGATCTATAGAAACCATAAAAGGCAGTGGTTAGCACGCAATGATGGGTTCCATGATTTCTCTTGCTCACTCAAGGGTACCATGCAGAAAAACCATTGGTTCTGGTTGCCTAAATCAATTCAAATACCACCTACATTATACCACACATGCACATCTACTTGGTATCCCAATGTCTTAACCAGTTGATTAGGTATTGGTGGGCTGATTAGTTGGAATTACATTGGCATTTGTCATTTATATTTTTCTATTTAAAGGGCCCATTTTGCTAGCCATTGACATAGCAAAATTAGGAGAAGCTAGCAACATAGGTATATTTTTCATGATGCCTCCTCTTGCATTAGGGTTTGTTATGGATGGACTATCTCCATTAGTTGTAGTTAATGCCAAATAATTTTTAGGACCTAGATTTAATAGATATTTTCCCTAGATGCATAGGCCACTTATAATCATGAATCTATCTCGTCTGCCTCATGTAATCACAATATCTATATTAGTTGAGAGAAACACTACTCAACTGCACTTGGATGTTGAAATCCAATCCCTATAGGAAGTACTATAGTTGGGTAGTAGGTGGAATGGGAATAGAGGCTTGGAATTTGTAGAACACCTCCTTGAATTTCTTGGCATAAGCTCGATCATTCTCGTGAGGCTCTTAATGTGTTATATTAAAAACATGCAGCCAATATTGACCACCTCTCTCAAGGACAAACTCTCTTTGAAAGGTTGCGTAAAATATATCTATCGTAGTTATGGTTCCAACTTCCAAGCCATGATACCACACCATAGCACTTTCTTTCAAAGTCATATTAAAGAACATAATAAGATATCCTTCATCCTAAATTGGGCAATTAAACCTTAAATTTTGGACATCACTACTATGAAGGTATGTATCCTCTTCTGCTAACCCATTAAAAATGGGTAGGGAAAACCAAGCATTGGCAAATATGTTTTTCCTACAGGTGTCGTAATGTGTTGCACCATAATAATGACTAGTTTTCTCTAGGGGTTTGCATCGAGGGGTACACTCCCACTTAAACTAGACTAAATTTTTAGGGAAAGAGGAATGCTAGAGCTTCCTTCTCCCCATAACAAATGAACTGGAGTAATAGGGCCAATAAGACCTCTCACTCTTAGTGATATTGGACTTCTTGATGTTGAATCTTGGCTTGATGATTTCTATCAGGATATATTGAATCTATCTTAGTGCTCTTTGGCATACACTAATTGACTAGGTCCCTCTTAGCCAAGGTTTTGAAACTACTGCTTATTAGTAGCTCTCGCTAAACATACGATTTATCGAGATAAAAAATGGGCCCAACATAGACTCTAAGGCTCTAGCTGGGGCTCCTATACTCTCCAAACAACCCTTATGGACTCACAGGTAGGAGCGTCTTAATGCTATAAATTGATCTATCTAAATATTGTGTTTATATACATGAGTTTCAAATTATAGTCCAACATTTTTCCCATCTTGATTCCAGGCATAGGGAGCCTCCCAACATAAGTGACTAATTCACCTTGTAGCACACACATAGAGGGCATCTCTGAGTAGAACATTGTGGCTCCTAAGACTCTCCTACACCCCGGGGATATGCCCCATGATGCATCATCTCACACATAAAGAACAATGAAACATAGTCTACTCTTTTGATATTGCATGATCCAAGAGATTTATTTATTTCCTCACCCAATTGTCCCCCAAGATAACTGATCTAGCCTAGAACAAAGGAAATCTCTTTCTCTCAATCATAGGTCAATATTTTGGAAGATAAGTGTTATGCATCCAAGAATTGATCATTGATACCATGCTTCATGCACATGCAACATGGTATGCCCTAGAATGGTCAAATAATTTTAACAGTTGCTCACCCATGCATGGGGGGAGCTTTGGGAAGTTTTTAAAAATTACATTTTGTCACTTATTATTTTATTCTCAATTATTATCGAATATATGGTTAAGATGAGCAACATTGGTATTAAAAGTATTATAAAATGATATTTATTGTAAATTTGATCTATTTGTTGCATAATTTGCAACTTATCATGAAAACACACACATATGATGTTGGTTGCATTATACTTGGTAGATAGATAAAATAATACTAATGTTAAAGTTATTATTTTGAAGTGTGAAATTAAAAGTGTGGAATCTATGCACTTCATAGCATGAAAAATGATTCCCAAATGTATTATATTTTGTGTATGCCTATAAGTGCGAGAATTTTGCATGTACACATGTACATTAGATTTATTTTGATGTATTTATTAGAGAAGATAAAATATTATTGTTTTAAAGCTAATAGAATAGACTATGTCTTGATTTATTAGTAAAAAAACTTATTCCACATGCATAGGGGAGTTGGTCACCCATGCTTAGGGAGAGATTATACCCAATCTTGTATAGTGCAAGATTTTAGAGTTTTCTTCCTTCATGCTATTTGATCACTTCTTATTTTATTCTCTATTATTATCTTACATATGGTGAAAAAAAGAAACACTACTCCACAACATATGGTAAACTCAATGTGAAAGCCGTTCGGTAAGGGAAAGATGGGAGATATATCAAGATCACATTTAGGTGATCTACTGTAAGGTGCCCGCCCATTGGCTATCCACACACACTTTTAGTGGTCTATCAAGAAATGAATCTAAGTGTCACCGCCCGACACTCTCAAGGAATGTTCCGGGGTTTGCTGCCTAGGGTTTCCCGAGTCCACCTCGTAATGGAACGCTCACGGCCAAACACACTAGGATCGACCTGAAATCTGGGTTCCTACGGCCAAGGTCTCCTAATAGCATTCTAGCATCGGGTTTTGTACATCCTACTTTATGCAGAGATACCCAATCCGAAGCAGATCCATACCGCACTTGGTTCAAAGAGAATGGGAAATGAGAGGGATGCGTTGCTCAACCTCTTTGCTCGTAGGGCATAGTCCCATTCCGGTCCCCTAAAACAACATGAATCAAGTTCTAATTACTTAACAATACCTAAACTCGAATGTTGATAAATCTTTGTGGCAAGCCTCCCAATTCTCTGGGACCACACAACCATAGGATGGACCCATTCGGGATTCCATCCACCTGCTTCCCTTGATATCTTTAGTTTTCTAATTAGGTCCTACCACATTTATGTGTGACACTTAAAGTCAGCTTCATTAATTAAGCCTTTTAGGGAATAGGGTTTGTTTGCATAACTTACATCACAAACATAAAAACAAAGCAAGAAATCTATTGACAAACAAGTTCAAACAAGTTCCTTAACTTATCTTCAAGTTAATCTTTGTCTCCCGCCCATACAGGAGAAATTATGTATCCCTTCTATCCAACAGAAGTGTCCCTCCTATCCTGCAAAAGTAACTGGTCCAAATCACATGGCATTACAAATTCAATCCTTTATCTAGAATAGGATCTCCCAACATGCCAAGACGTTGGGGGCCACGGAGGTCTTCAACTCCATTCTAGACCTAGAAAGGGGTGTCCAGAGCTCCACCTGACTCACAAGCTGTCTAGGAGCAAAACATCATTCCCATGGTTAGCCTTTTCACCACGACCTTTGGCCCATGAATCAAGCAGTACCCTCTTGGGTTAATCCGGGTGCGATCATGGAGGTGATCCACCCGTGCAATATATCCTTTCTTAATGAAATCCTTTAAGAATCCAGTACAACAAGGCATTTAGCCCTAATATCAGTTTCTAGGAAAAAATTCCTTTATCCCCATGGCAACTTGTCATCACAGACCCTTGCCATGCATTTAGCATAAATCACAAGCACTTGGAACAATCATCCAAACAAAAAACTAACAACCATTTAAATGCAAAAGCATTTAGGATGTTTTTTGATCAACCAACAAAAAACCAATTGTATTCATGCCAAACAATGCGAGAATAGTCGCGATAGCATTTCCATCACATATATGCTCTTCCCCTTGGGATCAAAGAGCGATTCTATGTAAAATTTACTTAACACTTGTATGCACAATTTTTAATGTCATGATTATGCCATTCATAACCCTTGACCGATTCCTCCTTGTAATTAACAAATAAGCCATATGCAACTAGGTGCAATTAAATTTCCTTAATACATATACTTTCCAAGCTCGATCTTTTGAATACGTGAGATAAAATTTATCCCTTCCGATGACCTATACTCGTGCATCATAGTATGGGGCCTAACGTATCTCATATGAGAATCAAAACATGCATCTATCAATTTGTAAATACATTACTTACGATCGGAACCACAGTTTGATTGACAGCGATGCCTTTGCCCGAAGCTTCGTTTCTGGTTGTGGGATTAGCATCTGCATGCAACATTATTCGATTGGGGGCCATCGTCCACAAGTAGATTCAAGAGATAAAAAAGGCCGAATAGATTCGAGATGGGGGGAGCGTAAGAGAAGATGACCAAGTCAAGGATTGAGATAGAGGGAATTGAGCTAGCTCTCTCCCTTGCAGCCTCTCATAGTAACTCTTCTCTCTCTCTCTCTCTCTGTCTATCTCTCTCTCTCTCTCTCTCTCTCTCTCTCTCTCTCTCTCTCTCTCAAGCTCTCTATCACAATCTCTTGGAGGGGTATCCTTCTCTCTACCTCTCTCTCGCAGTCTCTCAGGGTCTTCTTATGCCTTCTTGTGCCTCCCCATGCCTCACATTTATTGTGAATTAGAGAAGAGGGCTTGTGACTAAGAAGTGGAGCTCTTTGTGGAGGGGGATCTTGGAAAGATCAGTGATCTGATGCTCAGATCATAAATATGATGGTTCCATTGGCTCCGAAAGGGGGGTAAAACTCCAAGACACTTGATTAGAAATCTGTCAGTTTACTCCTTCTTTTCTCTGTTCGAAGTGTTGATTTATGTTTGTAGACTGCAATCGTGTTACGCACAATTCTGCAAATCTTTATCTTTATTTTTTTATTTTGATAAAATATCCAAAACTAACTAAAATATCATTTGCCTTTTCTTTTAAATGACATCTAGTTCTAGAAATGTCCATATCTTTTTTAGAATAATATCTAAAATATTTAAAATATACTAGTTTTGCCCAAAATCTAATATTTTTGGACCATCCAAACTATACACATTAATACTAGTGATTAATATAGCTCATAAGTCTCGTGCACATTGTAACTTCTGTGAAGGGTGGCTACGGTCCTTGTGAATCTCAGAAAAATATTAGATTAACGACTCTCGATTTTTCTAAATTTTTTTAATTAAATGAAAAATATTAGTTATTAATGTTAGTTAGTTTTACCTTAGTTGGTCTTTAGTTAGTAACCTTACCAAATCATTAATTGACTAACTTACTAGCTCATTAATTGACTAACTCATTAATTGACTAACTTACTTTTGAGCTAACCAACTAGCTTTTAATTGCATGGAAATATTACATCTTATTTAGTAGTTGATGCTAAATATGATTTTATTTGCATCCTTATTTTTGAAACTCTCATGGTCCTATCTTTATGTATTGAGATGTTTGCAATCACACCTACTTCAGTCTCTTTGTAAGGAGAAGTGAGGGCTCATGACTAGAATCCCATATGCACAGTAGGAGAAGTGCTACCATTCAGTTTCCTATAAAGCATTGTATATGCGCTCTTTTCTAATGCAATGATAGTACTCTTTTCTTTCCTGTAAAGTGTCTATGTCATTGTCGACACACAAGATTGTGTTTATGAGTCCAAGTCTCAATCTTGGAATGTAATTCACTTGTGTGATAGTTAGTCTTGTCAGTATCTATGTCTTCATGAGTTTGGTCTTCATCTTTCAACCTCCATAGCTTCCACATTGCCATGTCCTAGGTCCATGCTTTGTGTAACGTGTCCACCTGTTGTCTTCACAACACGTCTTAGCAGTCCATCAGAAAGGATGTCTAGAAAGTTCCGCCCGGTACTCCCATGGAATGTTACGGGGTTTGTGATCTAGGACTTTCCGCATCTGCCATGTAGCAGAAGTATTCTGGCCGTTCCCACTTAGGACTGACCTAAATCAAGGTTTTTCCCTAATGGTCATTTCCTAAATGGAAACTAGCATCGAACCCCAAGAAAACTACTTTACGTCGAAACGCCAGGGTCGAAGCAGATTCATGCTGCACTTGGTTCAAGGAGAATGGAAAATGAGAGGGATGCAAGGCTCGACCTCTCTGCCATAAGCCATAGTCCCATTTCGTTCCCCTAAAACAGCGTAAACCGGGATTATTATAACTTAGATTCTAGGTCATCGCCCTTGCTGTTCGTGTCCTTTGTACGATCTTCTTGTTGTCCATCATGATTGAGAAAAGTTCTCGGCCAATCGGGACCACCCATCCATAGGATGGACCCATGGCCGCATCCACCGCACTTTCCTCAGGTTGCTTTAGTTATCTAATTACCTACAACATTTAGTTGGACATGCATAAAATAGCTTCCTTAATTAGTATGTTAGGCACTGGTTCCTTCACGTAATCATATCACTTGACATAGAAAAGCAATGTCAAACAAGTTCCTTTTCAACAGTTTATCATATTTATCTTTGGAATACATTTATAACATCCAGCCCGTAGGCTTATCCATAATTCGCCTGAAGGCTATCCAACAATCCACAGGGATTACTAATCCAATATTCCACCCGTAGACTAGTATGCGGGCCTCAAGATCCAATCTCGAGTTACGTTGGCCTCTTGTGCAGGGCTTGGAAGGTGAGGGATTTACGACCAGATCCCCCTCCGGCACCCAAGCGTCCTCCTACTCCAAGTAGCGCTCAACGGAGAGACCTCTCGCGGCAGGTTCGGTCCACCTTCCCGGCGCAGTTAACAACCCCCTTGGTTAGGGTCAAGCAGGCAGTCGGGGGTAACTGAAGCTGCCCCTCCCTTCAGGCCTTCAACCTGAAGCATTTAGATATCTTTTCATCCTTTAATTCATTAAGCAAACAAAGCAAAACAGTGCTCTTAAAAACTATTACAAGCACAATCATTTCCATTGGTCGTTATTTTTGGCCAACTACTAAGGAGTGAATCCTTCTTTTCGAATGCATCCGGCACTCGATCCGGGATCAATTATGACTTGGCAAGATCCCCAAGGGTTTGTCTCTTAACCTTTGTATCCTTGGGTTAGGGCCGTATCCTATTAACCCAACTTAACTAATACCTTAGGTTCAGTTAACACAAAATATGTTGCTCCAGATTATTGATTGGTCCTTTGCTTCCAAGAAAATATCTTATCCCTCTATCTTGGTTACTTTACCCAAGAAATGTACTATATCAGGACAATTATTCATCCTCTTGCAAGATAAACTTGCGTAAGAATGTGCCAATCTCATTTCGAGGAACTGGCCATTCCCTTGTGATCAAATCACAAGGTCATGCGAATCTGCAACTTGTTGCACAAGTGTTGCATCAAATCTATGGGACGATTTACCCATCAAATGGAGTCTTATAATCATGAAATCATGATTAGATATAACAATCCGTTCCTGATTGCATTAGGCTGATATTTTTGGTCCTAGGGTTCCAAGTTCAAACCGAGTTTCATCTTTTTAGCGAGAGATCCTTAAGGTAAAAACCCTAGATCATTTCTCACAAGTATGTCCTACTGTCCCTACATTCCGTGAATGTGGCCAAGTCTTTAGGTTTAAGAGTTTCAGCTTTAGCAATAAGAGAGATTAGGTAATGTCCTCGACATGCTAACCCTAGTTAGCTCTTTGGGATATGTTGCATTGAATTAACCCTTCCTAAACGAGTACCTCGCGGTTTTAGGTGTTTAGGTTCAAACCAATTTAACTTGTCTATTCTTGAAGATAATTATGCTACCATTTCCGTAACCACATGATTCATTCTCTATGTATAAGTTGATTTACAAAACCTAACTTTTCGGGTTAAGATCAAAGCATAGGTTAAGTTATAGCATCATTCTAATTGATCATCCTATAAGATGCAAACAAGATTCATGCTACTAAGCTTTAGAATTTTATGTTTAAACATGCAGCCTTTTTCTACTTTCTTTTTCGAATGAATTTGTCGTATGCTGAACTTACACACCCTTTCGTTGATTTAAGTTTTTAGGCCACTTGCCTAGAGTTAAATCTTCTTCATGCAGCCCTAGTAATTTCCTACGGTTGCTAGCAACTTTCTTTAAGAATCATTTCGAAGAAGTAACAAATTTTATACTAATAAATATGGAGGTTGCTACCAAAGTGGAGGTTGAGGAGAGGCATCAAAGTGATGAATAAGTGGAGACTACTCCAAGTGAGGATGAAATTATATATGAAAGGAAGTAGACCCATATAGAGTAGGGACATTATTTTGAGCATCCTGACTCAAATACAAAGCCTCAACAACTCAAATAATGATGATCATACCACACTCTGAGTCACACTTTTAGCCCACTACTTTACATGTTGCCTTAGGTCCCAATGCATGTTGCCTAACCACTTGCTAGAAATGCATAGAAATCTTATGCTCACTTTATTTTGTTCATTTTATCGAAAAATACTAATGACCGAATCCCTCAATTGTGAGCTATTAGCCAAAGTATTTTCAATAAAAAAAACATGCATCCTCATTTCTCAAATGTTCCATGCAAAAATTGAAATATTACGATGTTAATCAAAATTAGGAAGAAAACCTGGACTTGTGGTGAAATGTCCAAATGGATGTTAGGAGATGATCCTCCTGCGGTTGTGCCTTGTGCCTTATTAGGGGCCATCGAGAATTCGGCCTTTCTACCTTGGACGCAAATTTATGATGTTGGCCATATCCTTCGCACGCGAAACTCCCTTTGTGATTCCACCGTCCTTCAGAATCGAACCTTAGAAATGGAACTTATGAATTTTTCCTTCCTTTCGTAGAAGCTCCGGGGGTGCAAATTGTCTACGCTCCAAGGGGGAAAAGAAAATAGCTTTGTGGTATGCAAAAGGGGGGAAAAGGTAGCTTAGAAATCTGTGTTATAAAGACCCCTTTGGAAAGGGTTTATAAAAGTCCCTACGAAGGGCTTTTAAGATAACATGTGAGGGGGGGGGAGGGAAATCCACGAGAATTGCTAAAATGGTGATTTGTGTGGGGAGGATTTAAAAGGAACCCGAGTTAAATAGCCTTAGGGGAATGCTATGAAAGGCCTTAAAACCGGCTGGGGGAGGGAACATCCAAGAGAAGGGATTTGAGAACTTGTGTGGAAACCTCATTGAAAGGGGTTAGGTGGAATTTGCAAGGAAATGGATGGAAAAATCTTAGGGGGCAGGGGTTATAAGAACCACAATAGGGAGGCTTTGGATTTCGGGGGGTGGGGTTATTAAACCCACATGAAAATTGGTCATGAGGAAGCCCACAGGAAGGGGGGCTTCCAAGGAGGCTTTAGAAGCTTCCCCAAGAAGCTTCTAAAGCTTCTAGGGTAAATGGAGGCCCACGTGGAGGAAGAAGATGACTCCCTCAGGTGGCATGTTGGTGGGTAGATGGCGGCTTGTTGATCGGCGACTTCACGAGCTCCTCTCCTCCACGGCAGCGACCGGCTTGGCCTACAGGCGGCAGTTCCTACATGCTTCACGAGCTCCTCTCCTTCTCTTTGGCAGCGTCACGATTCGCTGTCCCTCCACCTTACTCCCATGGCATAGGCTTATATAGGTGAGGGGAGGGGATCCTCCCTCCCCCACACGGATCAATGTATGGGGTTCAGCCCCCCTGGCATCCAGTAAGGATGCTCAATCATCCTTGCTATATCCCTCTCCTCCAGTTCGATTGTCGGCTGGGGGAGAGAGGGATAATTCATAAAAAATTGTCTTATTTCTAAAAAAATTATCCTTTTGGCCTCCTAAGAGGTGGTTCGTATGAAGAGCACGAGTTTTCAATAATCCATAGTTCTAAGTCTCAATTTGGCCCATGGAGACCGTGTGAGTATCATGAGATTTGGAAATATTATCGCGGAAATATTACATTCTCTTCCCCTTGGAGGAATTGAGATGTCCCCATCTCGTGATAAACTGGGGATATTGATGGTTGAGAGTGCTTTCATCTATCCACGTGGCATCCTCCTCGAGATAATCTTTCCATTGGATGAGGCATTCTCTCAAGGTTCTGGATCTCAGTTGTCTCTCCCTAACATCTAAGATCCTGTCAAGCCTTAGTTCAAGGACTCCTTGACTAGGCATTACAACTCGTTGGTCATCAAGTACATGGTTAGGATTAGGTACATACTTCTTCAATAGGCTGATATGGAATACATTATGAACCTTTAGGTTCTCAAGGAGTTGCAATCTATAAGCATTAGGTCCTAGGCACTTGAGGATCTTGTACGGTCCACAATACCTTGGATTTATCTTGCAATCTCCTAAGGATAGGGAACTCTTCTTTGGAAGTACGTGAATGAAGACCATGTCTCCTTCCTCGAAGATTCTATCTTGACGCTTCAAATCTGCGTATGCCTTCTATCTATCCTTGGCGGCTTGGATGTCCTGTCTTATTTACTTTATTTGGTCATCCATCTCTTCCAACATCTGCCTTGAAGCTTCAACCCTCAAGGTTGGATCTGAGAAGTTTAGGGGACTTCGACAATCATGACCATACAATGCTTGAAAAGGGGTCATCTAAATGCTTTGTTGGTAAGAAGCATTGTAGGAAAATTCAACCATAGGCAAGTATTGAATCCACAATTTTGGTTCACGATAGTAGTATGCCCTAAGCATATCCTCGATGACTTGATTGACTTGCTCCATTTGACCATCAGTTTGGGGATGGTAAGCTGTGCTAAAACAGAGTTGATTCTCAATGGCTTCAAAGATAGCTCTCCAAAAATGTGATGTGAAGAGAGAATCACGATCACTAATGATTCTTCTGGGTAAGCCATGTAGCTTGAATATCTCCTTGATAAACAACCTTGCAATGTCTGAGGCTTTATAGTTTGTCTTTACTGGAATAAGGTGTGCAACCTTAGTCAGCATGTCAACCACAACCATAATGGAGTTGTATCCTCCCTGAACTTGGGATAGGCCAACAACAAAGTCCATACTGATGAATTTCCATTTCATTTGGGGAATGTCGAGTGGTTGTAACTTTCCTGGCATTTTGACATGTTTGGCTTTGATATGTTGACAAGATAAACACTGAGTGACATATTTGAGAACGTCACCTTTAAGCCTCTCCCAATGGTAGCTCTTTCTAACTGCATTGAGAGTCTTGGCATAGCCAGGATGTCTTGAGAAAGGGGAATCATGAGCTTCCCACAATATCTTCTGCTTAAGTGACTGGCTTGCCTGTATGCATACTCTTGTTCTATAGTAGGCAAGTCCACTATTGACAGAGTATTCATGATACTTAGCCTGTAGCTTTTGGTTCTGTTCTTTGATAGAGATCTCCCTTAGCATCTTTT
Organism: Lygodium microphyllum; assembly: GCF_053477565.2. Classification (NCBI taxonomy): domain Eukaryota; kingdom Viridiplantae; phylum Streptophyta; class Polypodiopsida; order Schizaeales; family Lygodiaceae; genus Lygodium; species Lygodium microphyllum. Next base: position 59,755,065 of record NC_141138.1, read on the forward strand.
GATAGGCTGGATCATGGCATGCTTCCTCTCTAGCTAGCTCAAGTATTTGGTTGTTTGGCATGGATACCTTTATAGCTAGAGATCTAGTTGTTGATGGGTTTTGCAAGATTAGAGAATTAAGGAATGCCTTGTGACTGAGTGCATCGGCAACTACATTCTCCTTTCTAGGTCGGTATTTGATTTCAAAGTCATACTCCTCCAGCACTTCAATCCACCGACGTTGCCTCATGTTGAGTTCGTTCTGGGTCAAGATCCACTTGAGACTTTTATGATCAGTCACTAGAGTAAACTTGTTACCCAACAGGTAGTGTCTCCAAAGCTTTAGGGCATAGATGACAGCTAACAATTCTAGATAATGGGTGGCATAATTCTTCTCATCACTCTTCTGTTTCCTTGAAGAGTATGCTACAGAATGACCTTCCTGCATGAGCACACATCCTAAGGCAAGTGTGTTAGCATCGGTTACTACCTCGAACTCCTTACAGAGGTCTGGAATCTTTAGGATAGGTGCTAATACCAAACTTTGCTTCAATCTATCAAAGCTAGTTTGTTCGAGAGCTGACCATGCAATGGAAGTTTGCTTCTTCAGTAAGTCTGTCAGAGGTGCTACAATCAAAGCATAGTTTTTGATGAAGACCCTATACCATCCTATCAATCCAACAAAACTGTATATTTCTTTAACAGTTGTTGGTATTGGCCATTCTAGCACATCTCTAACCTTGGCTGGGTCCACTGAGATTCCTTCACCGGTGATTCAATGAGTCCCAGATATTCAATCTGACGCTTGAAGAATGCACATTTCTTCATCTTAGCATACAGCTTGTGTGACCTCATTGTCTCAAGGACAATTCGAATTTGGGGTTCATGATCTTCCTCCTTTTTGGAATAGACTAAAGTGTCGTCGAAGAAGACGAGTATGAAGTCATCAAGATATGGCCTAAAAATATCCTGCATTAACCTGTTGAAGGTGGCAGACGCATTCGTAAGCCCGAATGACATAACTAGGAACTCAAAGTGCCCATATCTTGTGTGTTGAAGACTGTCTTTGGGATATCTTCTTCCTTGATCCTTATCTGATAGTAACCAGACCTGAGATCAATCTTGGAGAAGATCTTCGCACCTTGAAGATGATCAAGAAGCTCATCTATTCTAGGAATAGGGTACTTGTTCTTGACAGTTGATTGATTCAACCCTCTGTAATCAATACACAGTCGAAGCGTTCCATCTTTCTTTTTCTGGAACAGTACGGGAGCTCCCCATGGTGAACTGCTAGGATGGATGTAGCCCTGATCTAGCAGTTGCTTGAGTTGTTTCTTCAGCTTAATTGCTTCCGGTATGGACATTCTATAAGGTCTCTTTGCAATTGGCACAGCTCCTGGTACTAGCTTGATCTCATGATCCACTTCTCTTTGAGGCGGAAGTTCTGTCAACTCTTCAGGAAATACGTCCACGTATTCCTTTAGCCATGAAGGTCCTTCACTAGACTCCTACTTCTAATCTAACTTGTTGAGCTTAATCAAGTAGACAAGTAGTCATTTTTTGACTCCCTTTATAATCTGAGATGCCTTGGCCAATTGAATTTTGGGGAGAAGTACAAGAAGATGAGGATGTAGAAGACAAACAAGATGTGCATGGACAAGACATTGATCAAGAAGAAGAGAAAGCTCAAGGGTTACATGATTCTCATGGGATTCAAGAGTATTGTGCTGAGATGGAATGTCTTGAAGACATTGAATCAACACATAATGATACATATGTGTTTCTTGACTATGACCATTATTCTTGGAATGCATATGCATATGACATGGATGATAGGCATGATGATGACATTATATTTCTTTATGATCAAGGGAATTTTGGAAATGATCATGGGGATGATGCATTATACCCCTTTTGACCTGGCTGGCTTGTTACTTCTATTTCATGACAATTTTCCTATGCTTGATGGTTATCATGTTGATATTCCATTTGATTTGAGTGGCTTTATTCTAAGGAAATTTTGTTTGCAAAAAGTCATTCCGTGATTCATAATTGGTGATACTTGGTCCTCATTGCTTCTTTATGATTCTTTATGGGAAGAAAATTGGAAAAATATGGATTTCTTTCATAATACAACTTGTTGTATTACAATTCATATCATTAAATAATATAATTTGTTGTCATCAACGTCACGGTTTTATGCTTAGAGATAATGGTATTCAGTGTCTACTTCAACCTAAAATTCCATTTTCCCAATGCATACATGTCTACCATGAGTTATGGCTCTTTTCCATAACTACCTATTATGATAGCATGCAAGAAATTCACTACAATGATCTTACTTGAGCTTCAAGTGATATTCTTTAGCACATGGATCTCTAGTTTCTAACTTGAATCCCTTGTATTTTGCCATATTCCTAGCTTTGAGGACAAGGATTTTTCAGGAGGGGATGGCTTCTAATGTAGTTTACTTTAGCCTAGGACATGAGGAGCTAGGGTTTACCTATAAATAAGGGTAATTAACCAAATATAGGAGCTTTATTATCTTATCATTTTTTGGTTCTTGGAATAAGACTTCCTAAGGACCTCTATGGTTTCTTCCACCTTGACATGGATGTGTACATGTCTCACCATGGCATAGAGGTGAGTTTCTTGCCCCACCTTAGCATGAGGTGAGTTCCTTGGATAGGATGATGATGTGGGGTAGAGATATGCTATCAAATTTGGTGCATAGATCTTCAATGAAAGACAATGAAGATACCAATAAGTGAAGAGAGAGATTTTTTTAGTGTTGTAAAAATCCTCAAATGCAATACATAGTAGTTTATAGGTGCTTTTGTGGTCATTGAAATAGTCTACTTGCCATTGTTGGGCATGATTGCAAGTTATGCAACACCAAATGTTCCCACATTAAGGTGGATAGCTTATATTAAGTCATTAGACCTTGAATTATAGCACATTGTAGGGAGGACTAATCCAATTGTAGATATATTATCTAGGGCATGCTTTGAGGATGAAGATGGGATGATGGATGCTAAAGAAGAGAATGAGTTTCTTACTTAAAATTATTATAATAGTGTTAAGAGATAGGCATATAAACCCTATGTATTCACGGGTGGATAAGGGTAGATGACGGTGAATGGACTAGAGGGCAAGGAAAAACCCTAATCCTACCATCCAACATCTATTTAGATAGCATATAGGTCACTCTCAAATGTAGAGAGAGTGTACCAATTGTACTTGTTAAGCAAGATCTTCTTCTTGTACTTGAGCTCTCTCTCCCTCTTGTGCGCACCTTCTCATTCTGTCACTCTAATATTGCAACATGGTATCAGAGCCATCTTTGATCTAGTGAACTTCCCACAAGCATGTCTTGGCTTAAGTGCACAAGAGACCTTCATTTCTTCAACCTATCATTTTTTTCACAATAGCCAATTCAAACCTACCTCCATTATTGAAGAAGGTGGTGTGACTAAAGGAATACATATTTTCTCCTAATTCCTTCTCGATATCACTTCCTTAGCTTGTGATGCAACATCTAGGCACATCAAACTCCCACATTGTGGGTGTAGTAGTATGATATTGCATTTTGTCCCGAATTTGGTGGTCTAGATACTCACACACATCAAGCAACAATGTGGGTAGCATAGGGCACAATCCCTAGGGTTTTTGGACATTTATACCCCCCCAAGTGAGCTATCTATAGTTGAAAGGGTTCATAGAAATTCCTTCTCTATTGCCCATACCAAGCAAAATCCTAATTGTGGTTTTCTATGTTAGCTATAGCCAAAGCTTCAAAGCTTGGTTTTTTGAGTCTTGCCACTCACTGAAGTCATCAACAATGATTTTAATTACTAATTTAGATTCTATGGAGTTTATTGTAGAGCTGAAAGGTCTAAAGTTAGAGCATCCTCAACCAAAGGTTAGTTCTCAAGCTAGTTACAATTGGGTTAATGTCAAGTGCTTCACTTATGATTGGCAATGGAGTGCTTCTTAGCACTAATAATAAATTTGTCTATTAATTATTGCTGATTATTTTCAAAAATCTAAAAAAATTTAGACCTTAAGCATGAATTACTAAGTGCTTAAGTATCATCATCCCATTGATCATTGTAAGGCTATGCTTTATTTATAAACACATAGACCATTGTCATCATCCCTTATCTTATAGAACATCACATTTGAGCCTACTACTTATTAATATAAGTATCATTTCAATTTCTTTCGCACTTATTGGTTGCTATGTAAAGGACTAGAAAATGCCATTGCCTAGTGTAATGGGTAAGACCATCCTATTATGGCAATGGCATATGTCAATGTTCAACCTCAAATTCATAAGTTCGATGGAAAAGGCTTTTATCCATGGCAAGTATTAGTGAAGTATAAAATGATAGAGCGGGCCTACTGGCCCTTCATCAAAGGGCCCAAAGTTATTGACCCATCCAACCCAATTGATGTATAAGATGATGAAAGTGTCCAAGCCATAATCATGCCTCATTTGGATGAGTATTTGATTTATCACATTGACCAACTCTCCACTACTAATAAGAAGTGGGATGAATTTGAAAAGTTTTATGCGGCTAAAGGAAAGAACTCTAAAATTTTCCTCAAGAAATTGAAATTTTTAGCCTTGAGTATAAGCAAGGAGAAGACTTGGGTAAGTTTATCTCTCACATGAAGGGGGACTCATGGCACAATATCCTGAGTTCAAGCTCCAATTCATGATGAAGATGCTATTGCAATTCTCTTAAAAGCTATAAAGTAGGTGTTCCCAACCCTTGTAACTACTCTTACAAACATCCCTAATCCAACCTGGGAAAGCACCATCAAATCTTGTTTGGTTGAGGAGAAATGAAATCAGAAAGAAGGCAACACTAGTAAGGTATCTACTTCAACAGCCCATGGGAAACTCTTGGTTCATATACTATCTTAACTAAATGCTCATTTTGCAATAAAAAGCGACATATTGTAAGCAAGTGTTGGAAAAAATATCCTAACAAGATGAAGTGAAAAAAAATGTAAGAAGATAGGGCATATCACCAGTAAATGCTCTACCACCCTTGAAGTACCAAAAGAATTGGAGGCCAATTGTGTCTCTACAACACCTGATGATTGACTCTTCTAAATCTATATATCCTCTACCTATAAGCACTCTTGTAGCCCAATTTATAAAGGCATCCCATTTGTTTGAAGGGGGGGGGGGGGGACATTAATATGTCATGTAATCTAGTGCCACTTTGGCATTGAGAGTGGGTGTTGAGAGAAAGGCATGTGAACCCTATGTATTCAAGGGTGGATAAGAGTAGATAAATGTGAATGGACTGGAGGGTAGGGGAAACCCTTAGGCTAGCCATCTAGAGGCTATTTAAATAGCCCTCCCTCTTCTGCACATCTTCTCATGCTGTTAGTCTAATATTGCAACAACTACCAAGGCTAAATTAGCAGCTGCTATAATTGTAGGTACAACTCTCATTAATATAGGGATAATATTAAATAAAACAAGTATAACAACTGAGCTGATAGGAAAAGGTGATGTAACAATGAATACATTAGTAGATAATGTGGATAAAGTGATGGCTAAATCTTAGACAACAAAGAAAAAGCACATTACAACTTTATGGTATTTTTGGAAGACTCATATATAGGGGATTGGCTAAAAATAGGGCAATACCTCAACACATTGACAAAGAGAGAATAATGGTCTGAAGAGGAGTACAAGGGGATTAGAAGAAAGGCATATATGTTCTTTCTAAAAGATTGGTATCTTTTGATGCATTGCAAAGAAGAAGAAACTTGGGGTTCCACTATGAGTCCTACGTGATAGAGCTACATAGGTACAAGTGATGCAAGAGTTTCATGAGAGTTTGTGGACTCACTCTAGAGGTGTTGGGGTACCTTTGAGAAGATAAAGGTAAGATATTTTTGGAAAGGGATGTATCAAGATATTTTACACTTTGTTGAAACATGTACAATACTCTTGCAGACAACAGTCCACCATAATGATGATTTGTCTACTAGATGGTTAGTGACGCATTTAAGTTTATCTTTTTTAGCATGTTGCTCTTCATGAAAATAGTCATCAAACTGACTAATGAAAGCAAGAATAATTTTGCCATCACGTTGCCCATTAAAGTATGGAATTTAAAATTTCTTTTACTTATCTTGGCCTCTTTTCTAAGAGCTTGTGCATCAATTGTCGCATCAATAGTACATCGAATAACATATTCAGGTTGCACTTTGTCTTGATCGACAATGGATTGTTAAAGTGTAGCCAGTTATGCTTGGAAATTTTGATGTGCCCTTTGCTCTTCTTGAAGCTATATCATGATTAGATCCAATTTCTGCTCCATAGTCGGCTCTGGAAAATTGCATTTGCCCATTAAATCATCCATATTATGATCTGACATCGTAGATTTGATGAAGATTCGTCACTGATCTTCTAATCACATGTGAAGAAGCTCACCATGAACTTGCTTTGGTTATTAGGATGCCTTTGATTTTACAATCTTTCTTTCCTCAATACAGAAATTGATAATGGTCTTCTTCCAAGCAAAAAAGTCTTCCACATAGACTATGTGTGATAGGCTTCTTGCTATAAATCAGCTCTGCCAAGTTACAAGTGGAAACAGGGGCTTGTTGAAGCTTGAAGATTGGTTGGAGAATACCACAGTGTGAACTCCTGCTAGATAAGAGATTGAGAATTGAACTTTAGGCTTTAGTGAAGCTTAATAACTTTAAGCTTTTTAAAAATCTTAATGATTTTATGAATTCAATGCAAGATGGTGGCACATTCTGAATGGAATCAATGGTAGTGATGAGTACATGTTTCCGCCACAGATTGTGAAATTGTGGAGAGCTTAGAGCTTAAGATCTTTAAGCTTAAGCATTAAGCTTAGCTTTACATTAATCATAAATTCATTTTCTATGAGAAAAAACGTCTTGAAGAGGAGACTTCCCGAGTGGTCCTCCACCTCATGGGAGATGTTGAGTGTTGAAATGACTTGTTTTTTGGCTGATTTTTGTTGTTTTTGAGAGCTGAATGGTTGATTTTAAGGGATGATTGATTGATTTGGAAGTGGTTTGAGAGTGTTTTAGATGATATTGATTGTGTTTTGGAAGATCATGATGTTTGTTGATGGTTTTGTGATGTTCTGATAGGTTCTGATTGGTTCTGTATACCTTCTGTTTTGTTCTGTTTTGGTCTGTTTTTGTTCTGATTGTCTTCTGTAAAGAGGGATGGAGTATTGATTAATGAAGAATGAGATATTGTGAAAGTTTATTGAATGTTTTGTGAGAGTTTTGAAATGGTTTGAGAGTGAGTTATGAGGTTTTGATGACCTTCTGTAACCTTCTGTAGGTCTTCTGTAGAGCTTCTGCTTCTGTTCTGCTTCTGTTCTGTTTCTGTACTGTAACTGTTCTGGTACTGTTCTGTAGACTGTTCTGTAAGTGTTCTGTGGAATGTATGTGTGATTTTGGGAAAGTTTTCTAGCCTTGGAAAGAGGTGAATACAAGTGCAAAAGAGCTGAAAGAAGTGGAAGAAGTAGCTGCTGAAGACTCAAGAGAAGACTAGAGTGAAGTGACAGTAGTGAGCTGTGAAGAGACACTGTAGTGGCTCTGGTGACCTTTCATATCAGACATACCTCTTGGGAGGGGTATCCACGACCTAAGAGTGATTATTGAGAGTAATTTTTGAGAGATTGTAGTGAGGAGATGATGTATTATTGATGGAGTGTGTGAGAGAGAGTCAGAGATAGCCAATTCTACTGAAACAGAGTGATTGTATAAGAGAGATTGAGAGAGAAGACTATGAAGATATTGAAGATGAATACTATGTGATGTATTTTCATTCAAAGATGGTGTATTCCTTTGCTTTCTTTGTGATATTGATGGATTTTGTGAAGATGTTGAAGAATATGGTCGATTCTATTAAAAACCGTGGGAGATTTACATGATGCTGCATGAAGATTTGTTGTGCCTGGTGTTCTTTTCTTCATTGTGATCATATGAAACATGATAAACAAGCTTGTTGATGTTACAAGATAGATTTTCTTGCAAGAGAATTCCCTTTTCCTTGGTGTTCCTCTCGGGGCTCCATGTTTTTGGTGCGCAGCCGGGGAAACTTGCCATCAACAAGCACCAAAAGAGGCTGAAAATGAAGGAATTGGCATTGCCAAGAAGAGAAGAATTCAATGGATGTCTGTAAAATTCCTTCTTCCACTGAAGAGTTGGAATTTCTCATAATCAAAGCCACTTTTCATAAGAAGTTCATCCCACAATGGCGGAAACATATCACCATCATGATGCATGCTCTATGTGGTGGACAGTTTCCTCTTCCTGTTGAAGCAGCAGAAACTTGCATCTTGGTGGCAAACTGTTTGGGAACAAACTGAAGAGCAGAAACAGAGAGAATGAACATCCATGGAAGATTTGGCATTCATTGAGAAGTTTCCAGACAACATCAAGTGGGAGATTGTGAAGAAGCTTCAGGAGTCTTGGTCTGTAGAGGTTCACAAAGACAAGAAGGAAAAAAGTTGGAATTTGTTCGTGGATGCTCAACAGCAAGATACATGGGATGCTTGGTGTACTGATAATCTTCTGTTTGTTCAATTAGCAACCCACTGGAAGTTGGTAGACAGAGTGTTTTTCACAACATACACTGTTGAAACCATGAGAAGCTGGCATTATTATGATGATGGCACCACCACAATGCTCAGACGTATGCATTATGACACCTTCAGAACCGAATACCTTCCTCTGTGCAGTGGCATGAAAGCAGAATTTAGGGACGTTGAAAAGAAAGAAGTAGAAGAAATGTTGGCAAGAGAGTCCTCCAGAGACTGAAGCCTTCTGTTAACCCTCTGTGGAGCACTAACAACATAGTGGAGCCAACCCCCTGATGAATGACGCAATAAAAAGGCAAGCGTTAGAACGAGTCCAGAGGTACGTGAGAAGAGAGAAAGCAAGAATCAAAGCTGAGAGCGAGCTCGCAGCAGAAGCCGCCTTTGACGCCCTTGCGGAACTCTTTACAGAAGTCCCAATGGCACATCAAGCCCTTCCTCCTCCTGCTGGAGGTCCACTTCCAAGCCAGATCCGTCCTGGAAATATTGATGACAGACCAGCGAATGTAGTCCCATTGCCAGTTTTTAAGGGAGAGTACAATGAAGACCCCGATCTTCATGTAGCAGAGTTTATGGTAGCATGTGTGGCTAACAATGCCAGAACCCCTGAGCATTGGTTAGCAATATTCCCCGCCACTTTCAAGGGCGCGGCGTTTCAGTGGTATGAGAGACAAGCAGCAGGAACTTTTGGCACATGGGACGACCTGAAGTTGGCATTCCTCACTAAATTCAGGCGTGAAGGCTTTGAAGAGCGGATGAGAGAGGAATTTATGAACCTAAGTCAGTCCTCTGGAGAAAGAGTGGAAGCTTATGTCTCAAGAATGGAATCCATCCTGAAGAGATGGACTAACCATAATCTAGATGATGGCATTCAGAAGGGAGTGTTTCTCAGAGGATTACAACCAGAAGTCCGTAAGTTTGTGGAGCTGCAAAGACCGGCCACACTGCAAGCTGCAACAGAAGGTGCAAGACTGTACGATGAAGTGGAAGCTAGATTAGCAATGAATACAAGAAGAGGAGTCCTACCTCCTCTGGTGCCAGGAATGATGTACCCACCAAATGCAGTTCCAGGGACTGTTCCCTATCCCTACCAACAGATGCCCCCGGTATCACAGTACAGTGCACCAAATCCACAGTGGCCACAATCCATGCCTCAAATGATGGTTCAACCACAACAACAATGGCCCCAACCAATTTCCTCAATGCCAAATCAACAGCAACAGTGGAACCCTACCAACTGGAGTCAACAGCCAACAGTTCAAACAGGAGCTCTGAATCAGAACCAGAACAGAGACCCCTCTGTACCAACCCAACCAGTTTATGCAGTGATTACAGAGCCTCCTCAAAACCCTCCTGCCAGTACGCCCGGAGGAGAAAGCTTGAAGGATTATTTATCCAACTCAGTTGCAAACATAAAAAAGGAGTTGATGGATGTGATTACAGAGCAACTACAGACGCTGAAAGTGAACACAGCGAGCATATCCAACGTTGCAGGAGCAGGAAGAGATGTGATGCGGTCAAATACTTGGTGTGGTAAGTGTCATCAAGCAGGCCATTTAGCCACTGAATGTACACGGAAACCAACTATCCCTGGAGCCTTCTGTTCCTATTGTTTGCGGAAGAACCATACAGAGGACATTTGCTCCCTAAAAGAGATGCATGATAGGAGAAGAAAGGAAGAAGACGCAAGATTTAACTTGCTGGAATCCAAAATGACAACACAAGATATTGGACCCAAGCCTAGAGAGTTTGGTCCTAATTTCGGACCCAGAAGATTTCCCTCTCAAAGTTATAGAGGAAGACAGTCTGGCGGTGGTCAGAGATCAGAAGTGGAGTGTTACAGATGCGGAGAAAAGGGACACATTTCACCAAATTGTCCAAATCCTCGAAGGTCAGTGGATTACAAGCCCTTATGCAGTCGATGCAAAGGAGAAGGCCACACTGCAAAAGACTGTCCAAGCCCAGCCCCAGTGAAAAACAGTGCTACTGATAGTCCAGCCAAGGCCCAAGAGCCTACCTCCAATTTGGTAGAATTGGAAGTTGCTGCCATCACGCGTGCAAAGCAGAAGGAACCACCTACCCAGAAAGAAAATAACCCTCCTACCAGAACAGTGAAGTTCAGTCTTCCACCAGAAGAACAGAACAGAACAGAGCCTAACAGTGTCGTACAGAGCCCTACAGAGCCACAGAGAGTTACAGAGACAGTTACAGAGACAGGACCAGAGGTCCAGGAGGCAGAAGAGGAGGAAGTGCCACAAGTGGCAGAAGAAGCTCCTGTAATGCCTCTGTTGGAAGAAAGAGGGAAAATGAAAATGGGTGTTGCCCCATTTCCTAACCGGTTAGAGAAGCCAGTGGATCCTATTAAGGAATACGATCTGGTCAGAGATCTAGATACCTTTAAACCAAACCTCACATTCCGACAATTATTGATGTTGTCTCCCAGTTGCCGGAAAAGATTCAAAAGCATACTGACAAAAAGACGTGGTTTAAGGATTGCTCCCTCAATAGCAACAAAGTCCAACAAGGCTCCAGAGCCTGTAAAAGAAGTGGATGTGGCTAATGCTTTTCTAGATCCGGGTACTCCAGAGACTGGCGTATGGATAGAAGGTTGCTTTATTTCAAATGCACTGATTGATGGTGGTTCATCAGTAAACATTATGACGGATGTTACAATGAAGGATCTAGGCTTACAAGGTGTGCAACCAACCCAATGGCTCATCAGACTGGCGGATCAGAGCAGAATCAAGCCTCTGGGCATTCTTCCATATGTGAAGACTACAGTGGCGGGAAAAGATTATTGGCTGACCTATTTGGTGGTGAAGCCAAACTCTTATGGTACATCCTATCCTCTGTTACTGGGCAGACCATGGCTTTTTGAAGCCCGAGCAAGGACGGATTGGTTTAAAGGAACTTTGACCTTGGGCAGAGGACCCAACAAAGTGGTGCTGAAACTGTATGGTTCTCAAAAAGGACATGGATCCACCTCCTTGGAATTATCTTCTGATTCCCCTAACGAGGCTACAGATGGAACATCAGCAGACGAAGATGCTGTCAAACAGATCCTTCCCAAGAAAACAGTGGCACATTCCTTAACAGTGGATACTGTAAGCCGACTTCCAAAGGATGCAAAGCCATTATCAATGGGTGAATACTTCCTGCCTGAACCAGGCATGACTTCTGAAATCACTTCTGATAGTGAGATAGAAGCATGGATGTACTGCTCTCCCTGTTACATGGCCACAGCAGAAGCAGAAGCAGAAGCCGAGACAGAGGCAGGAGAGGAAACAGAGAATCTGTTCTTCTGTTACAGAGCTCCTACAGAAGCAAAAGCAGAAGCAGAAGCAGAAGCAGCAACAGGAGCAGACGCAGAAGCAGAGACAGAGACAGAATAGGATGAATATGATATGGACGAAGAGAATGATGAAAGTGAGCCAGAAGAGTCTATCCCCCTTGAAGAGGATACATTTGGGGAAGAAGTTCCAGAAGCATCAGAAGCCAATGAGCTCATGCTATGGGACAGAATGGCGATGGTACCATTTGGTCTGGTAAATGGATCTTCTCATATGCAAAACCTTTATAAGAAATGGATGAAGAAGAACAAGCCGTCTTTCAAGTGTGGCTCCTGCCGTCCTAACCTATCTTTGCCAAAGAAAGATGATGATGATGCACCGTGCCAACAAGCACCAGTCCCACAAACCCAACAGGCATTAGTAGGTCCCTGTTATGTGACGTTCCTGGATGTATCATCAGAAGATGAGTCTTCAAGCCAAGAGGTAATTAACTTTGAAACCAAACCCGAAACGGCGCTTATTCCATTCCAACGTCTTAAGGAGCAACCTAAGTCTCCACCAAAAGAGGAAGTTGGTTCTAGTGGGACATCAGAAGAGGACACCACTCCCTTGAAGGAGTCGGATCTGTATCCAGAAGCAGTCCGCGGGACCTTCATCCGTGAAGTAGAAGGTGAAAGGCAGTTAACCTTTGTGGATGCAGAAGGCACTGAACGCCACTTAAAGGTGGGTAGCAGCCTCCCAGAAGAGGAGTTGTCAACCTTGTACAACTTGTTGAAAGAAAATTTGGACGTGTTTGCATGGTCTTACAAAGACCTAAAGGGGATTGATCCCACAATATGTCAACATCATATTGACTTGGAGCCTGATGCCAAGCCAGTACGGCAACGCCAGAGGCGAATGAACCCGAATTATTCCACATTGGTGAAAGCGGAGTTGTTGAAGCTTCTGGAAGCCGAGTTCATCTATCCAGTGGCAAATAGTGAATGGGTTTCACCCATCGTGGTTGTACCCAAGAAGAATGGCAAATTGCGAATATGTGTGGATTTTCGAAAGCTTAATTCCAAGACAAAGAAGGATCACTTTCCAATCCCTTTCACAGACCAACTGTTGGACACAGTGGCAGGACATGAGCTTTATTCCCTTCTAGATGGATTCAGCGGATACAATCAAGTCCAAATCGCAGAAGAAGACCAATCCAAAACAACCTTCACCACAGAATGGGGGACCTACGCTTACCGAGTGATGCCATTTGGGCTCTGCAATGCCCCTGCTACTTTCCAACGAGTCATGATGGCCGCATTTCAAAATCATCTGCACGACTTTATTGAGGTATATTTGGATGACTTCTGTGTCTACAGTTTGATCAGTGAACACTGGGGACATTTGGAGCAATGCTTTGACCGATGCCGGGAGTATGGGATTTCCCTTAACCCCGACAAATGCATCTTTGGGGTCTCTTCTGGAGTCTTGTTGGGCCACATTGTCTCAGCACAAGGGATATCAACAGACCCTGCAAAGATCGAAAAGATCTCAGCTCTGACAGCACCCACCAACCTCAAACAGTTGAGGGGATTCCTAGGCCATGTGGGTTACTACAGAAGGTTCATAGCCCATTTTGCGACAAAGGCAACTTCCTTGCACAAGCTCCTGAGGAAAGATGCAGAGTTTACTTGGACAGAAGAATGTGACAAAGCCTTCCACACTCTGAAGCAGTGTCTGATAGAGGCACCCATCCTGCAACCTCCTGATTGGACGAAAGAGTTCCACGTACACACTGATGCATCAATTGAAGGTTTAGGTGCTGTCCTCTGCCAAAAGGGCTCCTCGAAGCTGGATCAACCGATCTATTATGCAAGCCGAAAAGTCACTGATAGGGAACGGAACTATACAGTGACCGAGTTGGAGTGCTTGGCAATGGTGTTTGCCCTGGAGAAGTTTCGCCATTACCTCCTATCTACCCCCTTTAAATTTTACATGGATCATGAGGCCCTATCCTTCTTGATGAACAAAGCAGATGTGAAAGGACGAATGATGAGATGGCTCCTTTTATTCCAGGAGTTCGACTTTGAGGTGATTACTAAGCCTGGTCGTTCCCATGTTCTGGCTGATCATCTGTCGCGTATCCCACAAACTGCAGACGAGGAACGAGATGATCCGGACCTCCCTGATGCTTCCCTATTCTTGGTCGAAACTGTAACTCCCTGGTATGCAGACATTGCCAATCTACTGGCAACCCAACAGTACCCTCCTGGTATTTCTAGTCGGGAAAGGAAGAAGCTCATGCTAGAATCAGCCCCATACACCCTGCTAGGTGGTGCACTGTACAAGAAAGGCAAAGATGAAGTGCTCAGAAGATGTGTTGCAGGAAATGAGATTGGGATCGTTCTGAAGGCTTGCCACGATGAGCCATGTGGAGGTCACTTTGCAGGAGAAGCTACGGCCAGGAAGGCTCTGCTAGCAGGATATTGGTGGCCTACCATTCACAAAGATTCCTATGATTACTGTAAAAGATGTGATGCTTGTCAAAGAATGGGGAAGCCTACAAAGACAAGTGCCATGCCACTACACCCTATCCTTCCGTTGAAGCCGTTTGAGAAGTGGGGCATTGACTTCGTAGGTCCGATCGATCCTCCTACCAGAAGGAAACAGAACAGATACATCCTCGTATGTACGGATTATGTCACAAAGTGGTGTGAAGCTAAAGCCCTCAAGCGGGACGATGGTAACAGCGTGGCCCTGTTCATGTACGAGAATATCATCACCCGTTTTGGCAGTCCCTTAGAGCTGGTAAGTGACAGAGGCACGCATTTCCTCAACAAAGTCATGGAAGAGTTGACAGAGTTGTATAAGATCCGCCATCGCAAGTCCACTCCTTATTACCCCAGAGCCAACGGCCAAGTCGAAGTCACCAATCGCATCCTTTGCTCGATTCTGACAAGAACAATTGCCGCACATCGTCGTGATTGGGATGATCGACTTACAGAGGCCCTCTGGGCATACAGAACCTCCCATAAAGCAGCAACAGGACAAACACCTTTCCAGTTGGTGTATGGTACAGAAGCAGTTTTCCCTGTTGAACTGGAGCTACCCTCGTTGAGAGTGGCTATCAAAGAGCGTTTGGGGGATGACGATTCACTGCAACGCCGTCTCCTGTACTTGGAATGTTTGGACGAAATTCGCAGGATGGCTCTACAGTGCATGGAAGCCACGCAAGCCCGACGTAAGGCTTACCATGACAGCTTCATCAAGCACAAGGAGTTCAAAGAAGGTGATTTGGTCCTAGCCTATGATTCACGATTTGGCAAGTTTCCTGGCAAGCTCCAACAGCGGTGGATGGGCCCCTATAAGGTACTTGCAGTCAACCCTAATGGTTCTGTCCAAGTGCAGACCGTTGATGCCTCTGATGATCCCTTTCTGATCAATGGATATCGCCTGAAGAAGTACTTTCCTCCTTGGGGATCTTGACAATTACGGTCACTTGATCTTTTCCCTCGTTGGCGCGGCATTGTACTTCTTATGATGCTACTTCTGATAGCCGTTCTTCAAACACTCCTGATGAAGTGGACGCAACCCTCTGTCCCCTCAAAACCCCCTTCTAGCCTTGATCTCTTATCCTCTATTTTTCACCAGCGGCAGTACAGAGGATGGTTTTGACACATGGTTTTTTTCCACCATTCCCTTGTTCAATTTGAAGAAAAAAAAAAGAAAAACAAAATATATCGGTTATGGGAGAAAAGGACTTAGGTCCCTGTCATGCCGACCTCTTCTTCGAGAAAAGGTGGAAACACCCTCGGGAATAGGGGAAAATAAGAAAAAAAAAAAAAACAAAGAAGAAAAAGAGAAAAAAACAAATAAACAAATCTGTAATGAGAGAAAAGGAAGCAATTCCCTGTCATAGCGGGCCTCGTTCCAAGAAAAGGTGGTAAACACCCTTGGGCGAGAAGCTGGCTGTGGAAAAGGTGGTAACACCCAGCAGTCCAGAAAGCGGATTCATTGATTGATATTCCTAGGATCCAATTCCGACGCTGCCTCCCTTGGTACGCTGTGTCATGGGTCTCTTTGCAAAAGTGACTAACTGTCCTCCAGCAGACGACATATTCCTATCCAACACAATGTTCGAATTTGATGGCTACCTCCCTGGGTACGCCTCCTCAACAACTGATGACGCGATCTTCATCGACAACCCCTTGAGTGATGTGAGCTTTCATCCTAACCGGATGGGGAAGTGAGTATGGGCTGCCCTCCTGTATCTATCAACAGAGAGTGAGACAGAGGGTGGGGCGAGAGACCAGTCTTTTCCCTTCAAATCGAATGAGAGGTGAGAAGTGTAAATGAAGTGTTGCACGCACGGGATGGGCCTCTCAATGCACAAAGCACAATTTGTTTCTGTGCACTGCACTATAAGGCTCCCTGGCCTTCATTCTCGCACCGTATGCCGGCACCGGGCGGGATGCACAGTTGCACCATCAAATGCGCACAAGGCATACAACCTTTGCACAAGTGACTGTGAGGATTACATCAATGGGTTTCAGGAAAAGGTTGCCCTTCTGTATCTATCAAACAGAGCGTGAGACAGAGGGTGGGTTGAGTGTGACTGGAGTTTCTTCAATCAAATACCGAGAGGTGAGATTGAGGGACGTTACGACACTTGGAGTCAGGTATGTTCCCGTTTCCCTATGCACCCACGGGATGGGTCTTTACCATCAACACAAAACACATCACCCTGTTCTGTACACTGCACCATAAGGCTCCCTTGCCTTCCTCCTTGCACTTATGCCAGATGGGTTGGACGCACTAATGCACCATCAACTGTGCACCCTGGCATACTCTTTCTACACCAATTCCCCTTGTCGATTCCTCACCCGGGTATGAGATATGGGTTTTAATCATTCTTCCTCGAGTGATATTAGTCATGGGGCGAGTGACTGTTCTTTCATTTCAAATTGAGTGACTGTGAGTTGAGTGCAATATCCCTCATCGACAACGAATTTCTTACGATTCCTTCCATTAGTTACCTCCCTGGGTGCTGCCGCGTGGTCCCTGCCATGACGAACGTGTGCCAAGAAGATGCCTTGGTCCCTCTAGCGCCGACAACAACATTGGACGTGCCGTCGACATTCAACCTTGATTTTTGACGAAATGGGCCAAGTTTTTCTAACCCTCCCATTTCTGTTTCTTAGTGACGGTCATGTTTTAAGTGTGGGGAAGTTAGTGGATGGTCTGTGGCGTGGTTCTAGGTCCCTGTTGCTCGGTTAACCCTATCCGTTAAGGTCTTAAGTGTGGGGATGCGTCCCTGCGCGTCTATGTTGCATACCCCTCTGCATATGCCTTATTTTGCTCATGCATGTATGCCATGACTTGCTTTTACCCTAATGGAATCCCTTCCCACCCACCCATTCATTTTCCACCCACCCTTGGGGTTGTTCCCTTCCAGTTTTTCTTCATTCCTTGATTTTGAGGTCCTTCCATGTGAATGCACCCTACGTTCACCAAAGTCCCCATCCAACCTCATAACCCTGTTCCTTCCAATGAATGGTCCATTTTTCCTTTTTACCTACCCCTGTTCCGGTGCACGGTTTTTGAGTTATTAATTTTTGAAGCATTTTACGCAATTTAGTCGGTTTTCCATGTGAACGCGCTTTTCTTGCTTCCGAATCATGCTCTGACATCATAGCCCTGACCAACGTTTTTCCCCTGACATTTTTCCTTTTTATTCTGTCTCATTCCGATACATGGTTTGTCCGTTATTAATTTTCCGGGTTTTCGCAACTTTTTCGTGCGTATTTTTGACATTTTTCCATGTGAACCTGCCCTATTTGCATCGGAATTCCAATTTGATTTGACAGCCGTGTCCCCCATGCCTTCCCCTACCTTTTTCCTTTTTTCTCCACCCTTTTTCGACGTTCGGATTTTTATTTATTAATTTTTAAATGACTTTTTGGGAGTATTTTTGGAGTTTTTCACATGTGAACCCCTCCTATTTCCGCCGGAACTGCGGTTTAATGTGATAACCCTGTGCCACTCCTTTCTTCGGACATTTTTCCTTCTTACTCCATGTCATTCCGGTGAACGGTTTGTCCGATATTAATTTCCGATCCCATTTTCGGGTTTGTTTTTTGGGTTTTTCCCATGTGAACGCGTCTTACCTTAGTCGGAATTATGTTTTGACGAAATAGGATTGTTGGGCACATCTTTCTGCCTAGTTTTCCTTTTTGCTGCACTTCATTCCGATGCACGGATCTTTCGATATTAATTTTTCAATTGCGTTTTTGGTTCGTTTTTTGTGTTTTTTGCACGTGAACGCCCTTTATCCCTCCCGGAACCCCCGTCCCGTATTTTTAATGTTTCCCCCCTGTCGTCCTGCCCACTTTTCGTTTTTACGGTCTTTCGTTTTGACATCCGGAATGGGAGTTATTAATTTTTCTTTATTTTTACGTGTATTCGCGCGCCCCTTTTGCGCGTGAACGCGCCCGTTTTCGATTTAACGCGTCTCCACGCGCCCCGGTCGTGTCCGCGTACCCCGTACCGTCATCCCAGCGTCGTTTCAATCCCGTCACGGCAAATTTTTTTACCCCGCCCCGCGCACGTGCGCGGGACGGGGATACGTCCGCCATTGCCCCTGCCCATCCATCTTACCCCCCGCCCATTGCCCTTACCTCCTTTTTAAAAAAACAAAAAAAAAAAAAAGAAAGATGAAAAAAAATAAATAGAAAAAATTTTCACCAACGGCCACCTTTCCCCCCCGCCTCTCAACCGCCTTCTCCTCTCTCCTCTCTCTTTTTCTTGCTTCTCTCTCTCTCTCTCTCTCTCTCCCTCTCTGTGTGTTCCTCTCCCTCCTCCATCATCTCCCTTCTCTCCTCTCTCTCCCTTCTTCCTTCTCTCTTCTCCCTCTCCCTTCTTCTTCCATCTCCACCTCCTCTCTCTTTTTCTCCTTCTCCTCCCACTCTTCTTCTCTTCCTCTCCTCCTTCTCCTCTCTGCGTCTTTTCTCCTCCCTCCCCCCAACCTCCTTCCTCCCTACTTCCCTCCTCCTCCTCCCTCCTTCTTTTCTCCTCCCTCCCTCCTCCACCCATCTTCCTCTCCTCTTCCCCCTCCCCACCACCCTTGCCGCCGCGCCCACCATCCTTGTCGTCGGCCGCGCCCGCAGCGCCCCCCAGGCAGCGCCTGCAGCGCCCTCGTCGCCCCCGAGCCCAGCCGCGCCGCCGCCGTTCGCGCCACGACCGCCCGCTGTCGCCGCGTTCGCCGCGCCGCCGTCGCCGTTGGATCGCCGGATCGCCTGGTCGCCCTTCCGCCTGCGCCCGCCACTGTGCTGCTCCCAGCCGCCTCCTCGCCGCCGTCTCCCACCACTCCTTCTCCTCTTCTCCTCCACCACCTAAGGTTAGGAACTAACCTTAGTATCATTAACCACTAATTTAACTTAGGTTAACTAACCCTAATTTAGTTAATTTAACTTAGGTTAACTAACCCTAATTTAGTTAATTTAACTTAGGTTAACTAACCTAACTTAGTTGTTTTAACCTAACCTAACTTAACTAACCTAGGTAGACTTACTTGACTAACCTAGGTAGACTTACTTGACTAACCTAGGTAGACTTACTTGACTAACCTAGGTAGACTTACTTGACTGACCTAGGTAGACTTACCTGACTAACCAGACTAGACTTAGGTTAACCAACCTGACTAGACTTAGGAAGACTAACCTGACTTACCCCTACTAACCTGACTAATGTGACTTATGTCTCATTGACTTATGTGATTTATGTGATCAATGTGACTTAATTAATCACTAAATTAATTTTTTCATAAAAAAATTTCAAAAAAAATTTCTAAAAATTCCTTCTGCCAGTTGCCCATTTTTGGACCTTTGTCTGCTAGGAATTGCCTTTCCTATAATTTTAGAAAAATCCATCTTTCCTAAATTACCCATAAATTGCCAAAAAAATAGGAAAAATCATTTAAAAAATTGTAAAAAATTCTAAAAATTTCTAAAAACCTTCTAAAAAATTCCCCTCACCTCCCTTACTCATTTTCCATTTATTCCAACATAAAAAATCACACCTCAAAATCAAATTAAATAAATAAAAATAAAAACCCAACATCAATCCAATTAACACATCTGCTAAGGTGTTCATTGTTGTTTCATCAGTGATTTTTGCTTTTCCTCTCCTGGGACTCTTCCGTGCGCATTCCTGCATTTCATACACACCCTGCCAGGTATTTATTTTCTGTTATTTATTTATTTCTTTTCCCCCTTAATCACAATTAATTGTTAAAATCAACTCTTTAATTCACCCACCGTTTCCACGCGCATTCGCGCTCAACACACATCCTTTTTTTAATTAAAATCAACCAGCCGTTCACTTAGCACGCGCTACGTGCGCTACAGAGGCACTCTAAAATTTTTAATTAAAAAGAACCAGCTGTCATATGAGCACGCGCTGGCAAAAAAGCGCTCCACATCACCTTAATTATAATCAATGAATTGCATTTAGAGACCCAGTCGGGAATCGAAGTCCGGGACTCGTGTAACTGCACCGGTTTAACCTAATAATTGGTAACTAATTTATAATAAGGAACCGCCGTTTTCTTATTAAGGTTTATCACCTAATAAAAATTCACCCATTTTTAATAATTGATTAAAATCCACCCTTCATTAACTAACTCCCCCCTCACTGCACTTAATCCCCTTTTTAATGAAACGTTTCGTGGGATGGGTATACGCCGTTCTTAGTGATGTTTTCCATGGTCCAGTCTTGGTTCTATCATAGATGTCGTATTGATATGTGTTGGCTATGGTATGGTTTTGGTTTCCTGTCTTAGTTACGATTACGGGTACGGTATGTAGTTTTTTTCTTTTATTGCCTGATACGGGGTTCAGGGTGTTTGTTTGATGCATCGCATGAAGCTTTCGGTCGCATTTGTCTCGAGGTCATGTCAAATTTTTTCTAGGATGTGGTTTGCTTGGGGTTAGTAGGTCGTGTCACGTTTTATTTGGTAATCCTCTTATCCTTGGTTTTTGTCTGTTGCTTTGCAAGCATTCACCTTGATTGTCTGTGTTTGTGGTGTGTGTGTAACCATCTGAATGGCGCCTTCTCATGCTCCTCCCCCTATCCAGTACGTCCCATTAGTTAGTAGGGATTACTCGTCCCTACTTACTTTTGAGCCCCTCACGAAGGCAGGACTTGCTGCTTTTGTGGCCACTCCTTTTCCATTGCTTCCAGAGGATCCGTCCGTCTGTGATGAGTTCCTGGCCTCTTACAGCAAGAAGACAGGAGTAGTCCAAGGCATGTCTATGACATTGACGTCTCGAGGCTTAGGGAAGGCTTTGTCCTTACCCTCTAAAGGGGAACCTTTCGTGACCACTCGACAGCTCTTCTCTAATGAAGAGATTCTCAAACTGTTGCAGAAGCAGACAAGGGAGGTCCTTGATGTTAAGAAAGTGATAAACTCTTCAGGAGTTTCGTTTTCTATGATCACTGATCCCGTCTGGAAGACCATGTGCCAGTTCCTTCAGGACAGGTTCATGCCTGCCAAAACGCCATCCCACTATTTGTCCAAAGAGCTTTTCACAGCTTCCAGGATGGTGCTAAAAGGAGTTGCCATTGATTGGAGCACTTACCTCCTTACTAAGATGGATCAGCATTTTGTTAAAGTCACGAGGGGTAATGTTACCAATGTTACCTATGGATCCTATTTGTCTGCCTTCTTGACCTATTCAGGTTTACAGAAGACTGTGCCTCCACCTCCTCCATCAGATCCAGTACCTCCTCCTCCACCTTCAGAAGAGTCAGCACCTATTGACATTGAGGATGATGATTCTCCGCCTCCCCTGGTCATACAGCGCAAACGCTTGAAGAGGGTAGCGGATAAAGCCCCTGCTGTACTTCCCTCAGTGCCTATCCCTACTACTTCTGGCAGTGACCTCCCTGGGTTTCTCACTTGCAATAACCTATTCAGGGCACATAGAGAAGGATCCTTGGATATATCAGTTCCTTCCTTAAACAGTCTCGTTTCCGGAGATGCCATTCCTTTCCTCTGCAAGGATATTCAAAGTTCCATTGAGTTATCAGTGACAGCCTGTGTTCAACAGCTGTACGCATCTTTCTATGAGGAGCTCATGCCGTCCAAAGACCAGTTGGATAAGGCAACCTCTGAATTAGCATCTACTAAGGATACCCTAGCAGATCTATTCAAGCAAATGGAACAGCAAACCCAACTGGTTGCCACCCAACGTGAGGAGATTTCTTCATTAAAAACCCAGTTATTCGAGGCTCAGTCACAGGTTACTAACCTTTCCGCAGAGACGGAGAGGATGTCCAGTGAAGCAAAAGAATTCCAAGTTCAATTAGATGACAAGCTTTCAGCTTTACAAATGGCTAATGACACAGTGGCCAACCAAGCCTCCCAAATCCAGCAGTTGCAAGATCAGCTTGCAAAGTCCCGCTCTGTTCCTCCAAGCCCTCCTGTTCCATTAATTCCCTCTCTTTCACAGCAGGACTTGGTTGCATTACAGCGACAGGCTACTTTGTGCCCTTTATTCCAAGACAAAGTGGAAAGATTGCAGTCCAGAATGGACTTATTATGGTCTACCTTTGAGCAATTTCAGGACTATGTCCTACCAGACCATTCTTTCTTTGTCCACTACCACTTACAGAAGTTGGTCTTCTATATGAAGCTTTCCACGATGGATTTACCTTTTCCAGAGGATGGCTGGAGTGGGGCTTGGTCTGCTGAGTTGTTGACAGAGGTAGTCCGCATGCTCTTTGAAGATTCTGTCACGCCAGACACCATGCTGATGGCATACATGTATCTCCGAGGAGATTTGTTAATTCCAGATGAGGTAGATATGGCATGGTATGTGGGGGATGTGGTCTTACAGGCTGTTCTCTATGTCAATCATTTGGAGTTGCGCATAGCTGATATGTTTCAGAGATATTCCTCCAAAGTGGCTGATTGTCAGGATAGTTCGTGGCATCCTATGATTGAGTCAGTGGTCCTAAATCAAAGACAAAACACAGCTCCTACCTTTGTACAGAGTACTAACCAACTGAGGATGGATCTCTTAACTTATCTTTCCAAACATAATCCATTTGATGCTACTTTCTTTGATGCCTATCAGAGACGATCTCTCTTGGGACCTTCTGTTCCTACCCTCCTCTATTACCAACAATTGGCTCACCGCTATGCTATATATTTCTCCCTTTGTCAAACTCATTCCACAGTAATTTTACCACTTCTTTTCCAACCTTCATCTTCCCCTCAAATTCCTATTTTCACTTACTGTTCCTTTATTGAGGATAGGGTATTTTCCCCTTCCCCACCCTGTCCTTCACCCCTCATTAATGTACCCTCCACATTTCCTATTTATCAGTTAACACCTTTCCTTAGTGATTCCTTACAAATTTCTGCCACTCCTTCTTTAACCTTTTCTTCCTTTTATGATTTTTCCTATCCTTCCCTACATCCACTTTCTCTTATTCCATTACCCTCTCCTAACACTTCCATATCTCAACCACCTCAGTTGGTTAGTGACTGTGCCGGTTTTGATACTCAGATTTCCAGAAGAAGGGGATGGAGTACGGATGATTGCCTTACAGGACCGCAGATTAATTGGCCAATAATTCCAGGGGAATGGACAGTTTCAAGTCAAGCTTATCAAAACTATGTTCATTTTGCCCAACAATATTCACAGTCTGCAGATCCCTCAGTGAGATTAACTGCTCACTTTGCTTGGTACCTGGCGTATATGCATAGGCACTCCCATACTGATTCAAAGCCTATCCCAAAGTTGTGCATGAATGTCAATGTTAGCATTGATTCTCAACAGTTGGAGATATTGTATTTTCATGCCCTTTGTTTGCCTAGCAGATACCTAGTCCTGTTGGAAAGGATGTGCTGTCTCCAATTTTTCCAAAATCCTCCTAAAAACTTTGTAGATGAATCCTTATCTATGGATCGATTCAGACAACATCAATCTTTTAAGAGGGATCATCTTCATTGATGCCTTTCCAATGTATGGTGCAAGCTTTTTAATGCCAAACTCTTCTTTTTGAAGAAGTCATTCAGATGGTTGTGTTGTGTATTAGTGTTTGTGTTGTGAGTTTATTTATGTCAAACGAACGTGGTGGATTTTGTGTACGAGCTATGTTTTGGAGATTTGTAGAGATGGGGTCGTGGTTGGAGAGTTGAAGCTGATGCAGAAGAAGAAGAAGCAAACTCTTATATCCTTTATAAATTTGTGATGATTTTTAGTTTGATAAGAGGTGTTAATTTCAAAAAAAAAAGAGTTTTCCTTTCTTTGTATTTTTATATATCAGAAACAGGTTATAAGTTAGGGTCGTGGTGGATGGATTCTTTGTATGAAGATATTGAAGATTAAAGTGAAGCTTTGAAATGAACTTGTATTCCCTTTTTCCTAGGTCGCGAGGACGCTTCCTTATTAAGTGTGGGGATATGTTGAGTGTTGAAATGACTTGTTTTTTGGCTGATTTTTGTTGTTTTTGAGAGCTGAATGGTTGATTTTAAGGGATGATTGATTGATTTGGAAGTGGTTTGAGAGTGTTTTAGATGATATTGATTGTGTTTTGGAAGATCATGATGTTTGTTGATGGTTTTGTGATGTTCTGATAGGTTCTGATTGGTTCTGTATACCTTCTGTTTTGTTCTGTTTTGGTCTGTTTTTGTTCTGATTGTCTTCTGTAAAGAGGGATGGAGTATTGATTAATGAAGAATGAGATATTGTGAAAGTTTATTGAATGTTTTGTGAGAGTTTTGAAATGGTTTGAGAGTGAGTTATGAGGTTTTGATGACCTTCTGTAACCTTCTGTAGGTCTTCTGTAGAGCTTCTGCTTCTGTTCTGCTTCTGTTCTGTTTCTGTACTGTAACTGTTCTGGTACTGTTCTGTAGACTGTTCTGTAAGTGTTCTGTGGAATGTATGTGTGATTTTGGGAAAGTTTTCTAGCCTTGGAAAGAGGTGAATACAAGTGCAAAAGAGCTGAAAGAAGTGGAAGAAGTAGCTGCTGAAGACTCAAGAGAAGACTAGAGTGAAGTGACAGTAGTGAGCTGTGAAGAGACACTGTAGTGGCTCTGGTGACCTTTCATATCAGACATACCTCTTGGGAGGGGTATCCACGACCTAAGAGTGATTATTGAGAGTAATTTTTGAGAGATTGTAGTGAGGAGATGATGTATTATTGATGGAGTGTGTGAGAGAGAGTCAGAGATAGCCAATTCTACTGAAACAGAGTGATTGTATAAGAGAGATTGAGAGAGAAGACTATGAAGATATTGAAGATGAATACTATGTGATGTATTTTCATTCAAAGATGGTGTATTCCTTTGCTTTCTTTGTGATATTGATGGATTTTGTGAAGATGTTGAAGAATATGGTCGATTCTATTAAAAACCGTGGGAGATTTACATGATGCTGCATGAAGATTTGTTGTGCCTGGTGTTCTTTTCTTCATTGTGATCATATGAAACATGATAAACAAGCTTGTTGATGTTACAAGATAGATTTTCTTGCAAGAGAATTCCCTTTTCCTTGGTGTTCCTCTCGGGGCTCCAGGAGAGGTCATTCACGATCAGAGGATACAGTAGAGGGTTCTTCACCGCCAGGAACACGCCTGTGTTGTCAATTTAACGTGAGACTGCTTGTAGAGTCCGTTCGTTCGAGGAGCTTTGCCTTTGCGCAATATCGTAAAAGATTAGAAGCTCTTGATCTCAACTTTACTATGATACCACTGGTGCACAGATCGGATGTTGTATGCACGGGTAGTGAATGTCAGAAGGTCCCCAAGAACAAAGAACTCTACAAAACCTTCATAAAAGCAAAAGAGAATTTACACGACATGAGACAAAAAGACAAATTGGGCGCAATCTCCACCCATGCCTTGTGTGAGCACTTCACAAGGCATATATTTATAGATTTATTTATCTTTCAGCTCCAAAATAGCCCACTTTACAAATAACATGCTTTTTCTTTTGTGTTTTCTTTTGCCCAAATATAGAGTAAGGCATTTGGGCGTCTAAAAGTCCGAGTTGTGTCCAAATACAAATATCAGATAATGAAATATTTAATTGAGCGTCTATGTGCATACAAGATCATAAATGTTTTGTCAAGTGCTTTAATAAATAAGCACGCTTAAATAAATACTGGCGCCATGTCTTTAGTGATAAGACATGTGCCCATAAAAAATAGTAAATCTTCTAGGCATTTTTATTCACGTCATTGCCTGGTGCTACCCAATGTCATCGCCACTTGCTCTACACATCAATTGAAGCATTCACAATTGTTAGAAAATAATTAAATAAAACCCAACAAAAGTGAATACCTAGCAGTCTTCAGCTACAAAATAATTAAATAGGTTGGAACTCTATCGTCCTGTCCTTAGTTTAATTCCATTGCACACTCTAAACTCATAAACAGCTATTAATTTAACATGTATTTTACGAAATCACCCATGTATACATTCAATTAATATGATGCCCAAAAAGGACAGGCGTTCCCTTCAACTTCTCGCACAAGGAATCCACCTTGTGTACGAGCCCCAACAAATAAATATAGTCATAGAATGCACTGAGGAATATGCCTCCTAGCATCAAAAGCTCCCAATGTTGTTGGAATAATATGACAATTAATTTACATAGACAAACCATAAACCTTCACTTCCAAATTTTGAATAATACCTAAACACCTCCCTTTAGCATGATTAGCAAGTTTGATTCAAAATCTAGACTCTTCTACACTCAAATATCAAGCAACTCTTCTACACTCAAAACTCTCATTGTCCCTTTCTTTCTTTCCTTAAACTTAGGATTCACTAGTTTCTTCAATTGTCCTCTCATTTTTAGGCACAACTCCATTAAGTGAGCAAAAGATTTATTAGCTTTTTTACCCATCATATCCCTTTTAAGGTCATAATCACTCTTTCCTTCCCCCAATGGAATATTAGCAACATGATAATGTTTTCTAGGTGCTCTCGATTTGTTTTCTTCTTTCTTCTCTCTCTTCTATTCTCTCTTTGTTTTTCTTCCTCTTTCCTCACCAATCTTACTAGTTTCAAGTTCATCTCTCTCAGCATCTCTCCTTCTTTCTATTACAAGCATTATATCAATAGTTTTACTTTTCTCAATTTAATTTTCCAAAAGAATACAAATAATGGCACTTTTTCTTTCTCTCCTTCGGTCAACTTAGGAACTTGAGATGTAGAATCATTTTTTATTTCTATCCCAAAATCATTTTGTCTATTAGGCAAGTTTTGAGGTAAAGGATATATATCCCCTCTTACTCTAGGACTAATAAGGAAAATTTGTGCTCACATGACCTAACTCTCAACATGAAAAACAAGTTACCATTTGTGTTTGATAATATCCTCTCCCATTTCCTCCTCTTCCACTTCCTAATTTCTCGTGACTACTTCTACTTCCTCTTCCCCAAGGTCTCTCTCTCAAAGCTTCTAATATTGTGTTTTGTATTTGACACTTGATAATTGATCCTGAACCTTCGGTATTAATTAAGCATTTTATCTCATTAAAATCTAAAATTTTTGTCAATCCCCACTACAAGGATTTGAACTGGTAGCGACGGCGGGTAGCGCCGTCGCTATTGGCGTCGCTAATAGCGACGCAAATAGCGTCGCTAATAGCGACGCCAATAGCGATGCAAATAGCGACGCCAATGGCGACGCAAATAGCAACGCTCCACAGGGAAAAAAGCAGGTTGAAACCGAGCGCGACTTTATTTTGTGTTTGCACGTTTTGTGTTTTGAGAGCGAGAGCGAGCGTCTTGAGAGAAGGAGAGGAAGAAGACTTGCCACCGCCACCGCCGTCGCCGCCATTGTTCGCGAAGGAGAGGAGGAGCCTTCATCACAAAGAGGAGCCGCCCCACACTTGCCATATCTCATCGGTGAGTCTCCCTCTCTCTTTCTTTTGCTTGTTTAAGGTTTAAATCACTTTCTCTTTTGCTTGTTTAGGAGAGGAAATGAGAGACAAAGAGAGGGAGAGGGAAAGAGAGGGAGAGAAATAGAAAGAGAGGGAGAGGGAGAGGGAGAGGGAGGGAGAGTGCATTCTCTCTCTCCCTCTCCCTTTTGCTTGTTTAAGGTTTAAATCACTTTCTTTTTTGCTTGTTTAGAAGAGGAAATGAGAGAGAAAGAGAGAAAGAGAGAGAGAGGGAGATAAAGAGAAAGAGAGGGAGAGGGAGAGGGAGAGGGAGGGGGATGAAATGAGAGAGGGAGAGAAAAAGAAAGAGAGGGAGAGGGAGAGGGAGAGGGAGGGAGAGTGCATTCTCTCTCTCCCTCTCCCTTTTGCTTGTTTAATGTTTAAATCACTTTCTTTTTTGCTTGTTTAGGAGAGGAAATGAGAGAGAAAGAGAGAAATAGAGGGAGAGGGAGAAAGAGGGAGAGAAAGAGAAAGAGAGGGAGAGGGAGAGGGAGAGGGAGAGGGAGGGAGAGTGCATTCTCTCTCTCCCTCTCCCTTTTGCTTATTAAACGTTTAAATCACTTTCTTTTTTGCTTGTTTAGGAGAGGAAATGAGAGAGAAAGAGAGAAAGAGAGGGAGAGGGAGAGGGAGAGAGAGGGAGAGAGAGAGAAAGAGAGGGAGAGGGAGAGGGAGGAAACGAGAGAGGGAGAGAAAGAGAAAGAGAGGGAGAGGGAGAGGGAGGGAGAGTGCATTCTCTCTCTCCCTCTCCCTTTTGCTTTTGGAGAGTGTTAAGATATATTGTGAGAGGGAGAGGAAATGCGAGAGAAAGAGAGGGAGAGAAAGAGAAAGATAACATATATTGGAACGATAGCATATCCATGATTATGGTAATGGTATCCACTTTACTTTTTTTATGGGTACCATTACATCGACTCCTTAAGAGGGCTAAAAATTAGTCATACACTTTATAAAGTCTAATTAGGAGATTTAAGATGCACGATAATATACTTATCGATAATGGTATGCAATGTGCTTTGCCATGGGCCACGTACATTGGTGACTCTTTAAGTTGGCTTAAAATTGGTCATATCCTTCATAATGTCCAAGTAGGGGATCTAATTGTGATATGCATAAGTCATTGTTTTTGTATGAACTTTATAGGCATATCAAATTAGAAATCATGCCAACTAGTCAACGGAAGGACTAAAAGAAAATGATACCCTAGCTAATGGTCATTACAGTACTTCATCAAAATGAACCCAAAATTATTGTTATAGAAGAAGAATCCCCTAAATTGAGCATAGGATATTTTCTTCAAATGTTATGACCATGAGTAGAATTGATTGAAACAAATTTTATTACTATAGTTGATAAATTTCATAGATGGTATTAATTTTAATACGCGATCCTAGGAAAAAAAAACCACATTTCTAAGATGCTTTTTGTTGAGATTGATTTATTATTAGACTAAGAGATCCTCAATGATGCTCATAAATGGATTACTTATACTTAAAGCCCTCTAGTGCAGTTGTATAAGTAATCCTAGTAGAGCCCCTCTAAGATACTCAAAGTACATAACCTAGAGACCGTAGCTAGGTATATAAGGTATAATGGTTGTACAAGAAGACACCTCAATAATTGATTGATCACCATTAAATCCCAAAGAAGAATCGTGTTCCATCCCCTTCAACTCTATATTCACCTCGTGAAGAACTTCACTAATCATTGAATTCTTGTCACCAATCTTTTTGTTGCAATGATGAAGTAACATATTCATCACTTTTCCTTTTAGCATCTAAGCCATTATCCAATCTTTTAGCCAAGTCCAAACATTTAGTCTTCCGCTCATGAACCTTATGAACCAATGCTTTTTTTTTTTTACAATAACGAATAATTATCTACCAGGACAAACAAATCCTTGAGCATGGTATATGGCCGAGATATAACATCAATAAATCTCTCAACTACTATGTACAATGCATTCTTCACATTAATCAGTAAAACATTTCTTATATCTTGAAGTTTAGATTTTAACACCATGGACGCATCAATATCAACCTCAATGTTTTACAAAATTTTCTTCTCAAGCTCTTGCAGAGGCTAAAACCTCTCAAGCAAGAGCTTATGGTCAACTTGCAACTTGACATACATCTCCATAAAGCTATCCATTTGAGCCTCGTTTGCTGTAATGTAGATAAGATGGAAAATGAAGAAGGTCTTATTGTTCAAGATCGCGAGGCGTATCTTAATGCGTGTCCCATGTCCTTGCTCTCAATGCAAGTTGGCAATTAGACGAAAACGCCGATTATCTATAGAACACGTACGACAATTTGGCAAGTTTCAATCTGAGATCATTGATCAGGCGATTGCAGATTTTCAGCAAACGGTAATTTGAAGTTAATATTAATCATGCATTGTACTCGCAAGCTAATTGAAAACCATATACAATAAGATTGGGTCTTGTTGGCAAATTTACTGGTCCAGGGGGTGATGTCTCATCCCAAGGGGGAATGTACCCTTGCGGCCAATTAGAAGAGTTCATGGACGTGTGATGGATGGAGTGCAGGAGCCAATCCACCACTCGCAAGGCCAATCTATACCGTCAATGCCAGAGGAGATAGAAAACCTTCCAGACCTACCTACAATCTTGGAGCCTGAGATGGAGGCAATGATCGATGCATTGATTCCCATGGATGTCGAGACATCTGATCCGCTTAGAGAGGAAGCATCCATACCATTATATGATGGGTGCCAAGTATCTCGGTTGAAAACATTGCTTACACTCTTAAGTGTGCAAGCAAAATACGGGTGGAGCGATACAAGTGTGACCGAGTTATCCAGGTACCTTGCACATAGGCTTCATTGATTATTATTTTTTTACACTATTATTATAAACATTTGTACATTTTCAAGGTGTTTTATGATTTTTTTTCAGGTTATTGAAATATCATATATTACCACCTGCAAATACCATGCCTGAGTCTCGTGATGATGCACGACATGTTTTACGGAAGCTTGGCATGGACTACAATAACATCCATGCATGTATCAACGATTGCATACTATTTCGAGATGAATACGAGACTATGGAGACATGTCCAAAGTGTGGTGCTCACAGGTATCGACAGGACTTGCAAGGGCAAACCATCCCTCAAAAAGTTCTCAAACACTTTCCGCTCATCCCCCGCATAAACCACATGTTTCGTACGTCTGGCATGGCCAGGTTGAAAACATGGCATGCACAGAATAGGTCCACAGATGGAGTTCAACGAGTATTAGCGGATTCGCGCGCATGGAGCCACATTGACTCTACCTTCCCAGGCTTTGCGCGAGAGCCAAGGAATCTTCGGCTCGGTCTTGCAATGAATGGTGTGAACCCATTCGGTCTGCGCTCAACTTCTTACAGTGTGTGGCCTATAGTGCTTGTAAACTACAACATCCCTCCATGGCTTTCTAAGAAGAAAGGACATCTCATCCTTAGCTTGCTTGTCCAGGCCACTACAAAGTAAAAAATATGGACGTGTATCTTCGTCCATTAATCGATGAGCTTAAGATTTTGTGGGAGGAGGGGGTCACTGTACAATATATGAGCAGGCGCGATGGTCGGTGGTCAGCCAACATTCGAGCCATTCTCATGTGGACGATGCATGACTTTCCGGGATTGGGAGAGTGCTCAACTGATCACACCTCCGTTCTCGCTGGTAATATCTATATTTTATCTCATTCAATCAAGTATTCACTAGGTCGTGGCTCATCTTATAGGTCTGGTTACCTCAGGTTATCATGCATATCCATTGTGTGGGCCACAGTTAGACTCCCAAAGGTCACGAACCATGAAGAAGATGGTATATCAAGGACACACCACTTTCTTGTTGGAGGATCATGAAATTAGGGAAGGTTTCCTTGGACGACCTCCAACACATATGAACGCGGCAAGCTAGTTCGAGCTGAAAATGGTAAACTCAGAATCACATCCAAATGGAATGCGACGGTTCTTAGTTTTCTATGAGTTGCCGTATTGGACCCACTTACAGGTCAACCACTTGTTGGATCCCATGCATATTTTCAAGAATGTGGGCAGCTTGCTATGGGACCACATCACAGGAAAGAGAGACACTATAGGGGCACGAATGGATTTGAAGGAGGTAGGTAAGATGGAGGCGCTTTGGCCGCAGTCGAGTGCTGATGGTCACGTGCAGCTTCCTCGCGCTCCTTGGGTTTTGTCCGCTAAAGAAGAGTGCATTGTGAAGCAAGTAATCAAGTCTATCCGCACTTCGACGGGTATGATGCGTTCTCTCAGGTCCGCATTTTCTAAAGATGACCGATTCTCGGGGCTAAAATCCCATGATTGGCATAAGATATGTCAGGTTTGTGCTACGAATGGATTAGTGATTAGCATGGGCATTTTGCAATTTGAAAAGTGGCCATTATTCATGATGCTTTCTCATTTGTGGCAGTTTGTCCTACCGATCGCGATCGCATGATGCCTTACTCCAGAAATTCACGGGGCCATTTACAAGTTGTCGACTTTGGTGCAATGGATCTCACAAAAAGAGATTAAGATGTCCTCTATTGAATCCGCGAGGCGGGGAGCAGTGGAGACGGCCTGTCTCTTTGAGAAATACTTGCCCACTAGCATGCTCACGATACAAGTCCACCTTCTTGTGCATCTTGTGGACGAAGTGGAGATTGCTGGACCTCGTGCGCAGATCGGTCACTGTATGCTCACGTAGTGAATCCCGGAAGGTCCCCAAGAACAATGAACTCTACCTTTTTGCACAAAAAACAATATAAAAGCATGAACAACAAGAAGCAAGAGACCAATTGGGTTCAATCTCCCCCCATGCCTTGTGTGAGCGCTTCACAAAGCATGTATTTTATGTATATTTCCATCTTCATGCTCAATAATAGCCCAATTTACAAAAATATGACAAGCTTTTAGCTTTTGAGTTTGCTTTCTACAAAAATAGGAAATAAAGCTAATGGACAGTGCCCATGAAGTCTGGCACGCCCAATCTCAATGTCCAAATAGAAATAACATATCCGTGCGCATAGGCGCATACAAAATAATAATCAATAATCAATGCCTAAATAGACATGACAAAATATAGGCATGGCGCCTATCAAAATATAATCCATAGGTCGAATACTCGGTAGACTCCAATGCTTTCCTCCGCCACTGCTGCTATCTCTACACATCAACTGAAGCATTCACAATCGTTAGTAAAATAATACAATTAAATCGACAAAAGTGAATACCTAGCAGTCTTCAGCTACATAAATAAATCAACTGGTTAGAAATAAATCCTAACCTTAATTTATTACGAGTGCGCACTCTAAACTCATAAACGTTTATTAATTTAATATGCATTTTGCGGAATCACCCGCTATGGAATCACCCATGTACACACTAAATTAATGAAACGCCCGAAAAGGACAGGCGTCCCCATCAACTTCTCGCACAAAGAATCCTCTTTGTGTATGAGCCCCGGTCATCTAAGTTTACAGAATCCACCGTAAAACCTCACCGAATCCACCGTGGCACGGAATCCACCGTGGAATATGCCTCCTGGCATCATACCCCCAGGGTGGGATAGCAATTGACCTCAATTGCTATTAGCTCAATGTGGAGCTAAGAGAGTGGGGAAAACATTTAAGTCTCTAGCGTGCATCCATTGTGCTTCCTCTACGGGATGGTTTTTAAATTTTACTAAATATCTAGAATACCTTCGGCCAGTTCTAGTGGTCATATAATCAGTGTCTATGATAGCTTTTGGTTCAAGTATTTCAGTCTCTTCCTCTAATAAAGGTGGGTTTTCATAAACAGGGTGGATAGGTAATTGGCCTCTAAATGGTCTCAATAAACTAATGTGAAATGTATTGTGAATTTTCCAATGAGATGGTAATTCTAACTTGAATGCATTATCATTAATTTTATGAATGATTCTAAATGGTCTATAGAATCTAGGAGCTAGTTTGACAATTGGATGTCTATCTACACTTTGCAGTCTACGTTTTTCTATTCTCAGCCAAACATAATCATCAACTTTGAAATTCATGGCTTGTCTTTTCTTGTTGGCTTTTTTGGTATATGTTTGCTGGGCTTTAGCAATCATATCTTTAACCTCATCAAAAATACTGTTATGCATACTAGCAATATCATCAGGACTCTGAATTTTATTAGACAAAGATGCAACAGGTGTAGATAATCTAATCCATAAATGACTTCAAACGGTGCTTTCTTTGTAGATGTGTGCGGTGTATTGTTATATGCAAACTGTAATAAATGCAAATGAGTGTCCCATGTTTGAGGTTTAGAGATAGTATATGCACGTAAAAGATCTAGAATAGTGCTGTTTGTGGCTTCTGTTTGTCCATTAGTTTCTGGATGAAATGCAGAGGAGAAATCAATCTTTGTGCCTAGATTAGCAAACAAGGTAATCCAAAAATTGTTACAAAATCTAGAATCACGATCTGAAATAATCACTTTTGGTAATCCATGGTTAGTAAAAACAGTTTTCAAAAACAATTGTGCTGCTTGTGATGCTGTTAAAGTTTTCTTACATGGAATGAAATATGCTTGTTTACTAAATCTATCTACAACAGTCCAAATCATATCATGGTTAGATTTAGTATTTGGTAAACCAGTAATGAAATCCATAGAAATATGTTCCCAAGGTTTAGATGGAATAGACAAAGGCATTAGTAATCCATACTGTTTACCATGATGTCTCTTAACTCTTTGACAAATCAAACATTCAGAAACGAAATTAGATACATCTGCATCCATATGCGGCCAATAAAAATCTTCAGTTAACATACGTAATGTAGATATGATACCTCTATGACCTTGATATGGGGGAGAATGAATTTCATTCAAAACAAAAGATCGGAATGGAATAGTAACACACAGTCTCTTTTCATAAAACATAAATCCATCATTATATGACAATGAATCAACAGGAATGAAATTATTTTGAACTAATTTATTCCAATCATAATGAAAAGTAATATCCTGGTGATATGTATCTTTCATAGCAATCAAAGAATCAAAAGATATGACAGAAATATTATGAATTGCAGGTCTTCTACTCAATGCATCAGCAACTACATTTTCTTTTCTAGGTTGGTATTGAATGATAGGATGAAAACTTTGAATGAAGGAAGCCCATTTGATATGACGGTCAGAAATTTGGGGTTGGCTAAGTAAATGTCTAATGCTTTGCTGATCGGTCTTTATCATGAATTCTGAACCCATTAAGTAGTGTTTCCACTGTCTTAATGCTTGTACAACTGCTAATAGTTCTTTGTCATAAGTGGAATATTTCAGCTCAAAGGGTTTCAGCTTACAACTAGAATATGCTATTGGATGATTGTCTTGCATTAGTACAGCTCCTATTCCTGATCCGCTAGCATCGGTCACAACTAGAAAGAATGGTCTATTAAAGTCAGGCAACTGTAAAATTGGGGCATTGGTTAATGCACGTTTCAGTAAGTCAAAGGATTTCTGTTGATTTTCAGTCCATTGATAAACAATTCCTTTCTTGAGAAGTTTGGTTAATGGTAAAGCAAGTAATTGGAAATTACGGACAAACTTCCTATAGAAACTAGCAAGACCAAGGAATGAGCGTAACTCATGCATGTTTTTAGGAACAGGCCAATGCAATATTGCATCAATTTTATTAGGATCAACTTTAATTCCTTCAGATGATACAATATGACCTAAATACTCAATTTTTGTCTTAAAGAATTCACTCTTTTCAGGATTTGCAAATAATTGATTTTCTTTTAGTAATTGAAAAACTAATGACAAATGCTCATAATGCTCTTTCTCATTTTGACTAAATACCAAAATATCATCAAAGAAAACAATCACATAGTACTGATATTTCAGAAAGATACGGTTAATCATTCTACTGAAGGTAGCAGGTGCATTAGTCAATCCGAATGGCATGACTAAGAATTCGTAATGGCCAAACTGTGTTCTGAATGCAGTCTTAAATATGTCAGATTTATCTAGCCTCACCTGATGATATCCAGACTTAAGGTCAATTTTACTAAATATAGAAGATCCTTGCAGTTTGTCCATAAGGTCATCAACTCTAGGTATAGGATACCTATTCTTTACAGTGATCTTATTTAAAGCTCGGTAGTCAATACACATACGATAGGTATTATTCTTTTTCTTAACTAAGAGTACAGGTGCACCAAATGGAGAACTGCTAGGTCGAATTAAACCTCTATTTAGTAATTCTTCAACTTGGATCTGGATTTCTTTTTGCTCTATCTGATTGTGCCTATATGGTGCTTTGCAAGGTGGTTGTGTGCCAGGTATCAAATCAATCTTATGGTCTTCTGGACGTGAAGGAGGTAAACCTGGTGGTAGGTCTTCTGCAAAACAGTCCTTAAAATATGCAAGAAATTCCTTATGCCTAGGGTGCATATGATTTTCCTTTGCTTGCAATTCATTCACCCAAATGAGATATGATTTAGTACTCTTGCGTAATGCACGTTTTGCTTGAGTATGCGAAAGCAGTGGAAAAATATTAGATGCATGCATACCATATAATGTAATAGATTTTTCTTGAAAATTAATATTCATTGTGTGTGTGGAATAATCTATATTTGGATTATGCTGGTGTCGCCAAGGCATTCCTAAAATAATGTCACTCGACTGTAATGGAACAACTAAGAAATTTTTTCTTTCAGTGTATGAACCAATTTGAATCTCTAAATCTTGAACTTCTTGTGTACCATTATACCTAGTGCCTAAAAATGCAGCTTTTATGCGATAATGTGTAGGTACAGTCTGTAATTTCAATTCCTTTACCAATTTTGCTGAAATAAAGTCATGAGTACTACCGTCATCATGCAAGATAGTCTTTTCCTTTCCATGCACCAAACATTTCATAGTCAATAATGAATGTGGAGTAAGCATACCTAGTAAAGTATCGGAAATAGTAGTAGTGTCCTCCTCATCTTCAGTGAAATCAGGCATATCCTCATGCTCGTCTTTGTCCATGGCTCCAAGATAGTTGATATGAGCTGGTGGCTTCTTTGAATGACAATTTGCTGCGAGGTGTCCAGGCTGGTGACATTTATAGCATACTATTGGCTTGGCTTTGGTTACATTATTTGCAATAGCTAGAAGTCTAGGTACATTGGAATTTGCTTGTGGAATAGGCTTAGCATTTGGATTGACATTGGATGGTAATGCACGTGGTTTAGCCCAATTCTTGCGGAAAGATGGTGAAGAGAAACAACCTGGATTAAACCTTCTAAAATTGGAATTGAATTGTTTAGATCCATAATTACCATTGGCTTGGAATTGCTGTGGTCATCTGTCTCTACCGCGTAACTTATCTTCAGTGTCGTGAGCTAGTGAGATGGCGTCTTCAAGGGTAGCAGGCTTGAACATGTTCACTTCAGCGTAGTAATGTCCAAGAAGTCCAGACATATACTTCCGCTTATGTGTCGTCTCTGGTACGTCTTCAAGCATGCGTAACTGTAAGAGTGCATTCCAAAAATGCTCTGTATACTGTGGTATAGGCTCACAATCCCGTTGTTGAAGTAGATCCCATTGCTTGATAGCCTTCTCATGAAATTGCGGTGGAAGGAAATTCTGCATGAACTTCTTCTTGAAATCTTCCCAAGTAGTAGGACATTCTATGCTCTTGCGTACTACAGTCCACCAAATTGATACTCTATCTACCAAATGATTAGTAACACACTTGATTTTATCTTTTTCTGGATAGGTTTCCTCATGGAAATAGTCATCAAATTGGCTAATGAATGATAAAACAGTCTTTCCTTCTTGTATGCCATTGAAAGTGCGAAATTTGAAACTTCATTTACTTATCTTTGATTCCTTGAGAATGGTTTGAGCTTCAAGGGTGGCGTCGATGGTACGTCGAATCAAATCTTCAGCTTGAGGTTCTTCTTTGTTGGTAGACGCTCTTTGTAATTTTGTCAATTGCGCTTGCAATGCTTGCCTAGCCCTTCGTTCTTCTTCCAATTGCATCATGATTAGATCCAGCTTTTGTTCCATGGTAGGCTCAGGTAGGTCGTCTTCAGCCATAGGATCATCCATATGTGGTTCCGTCATCCTGTAAAACTCAAAAGACCTTTCTCACTCAAAATCAGGTTAGCGGGATGAGCGTAGCTCAATTTTGGGGTCACAAGTCTATGTGTTTTTTGGGTATTTCTTTCTCAATTTTCAGAAAATCTGTAATATTTCCTTCTTCGTATGCTGAAAATACTTCAGCAAACCTGCGGATGGGTAGAATACCTTGCCACGAACAACTTTGCAGTTCAGAGTTTCTGCGCAGGAACAGCCCAAGGAGTTTTGAGCACAAGTCAGTTCTGACTCCAATTGACTAGTCTGACTTGCAGAGTTGCAGACTTAGCCGACTTGCAGAGTTGCAGACTTGCAGAACTTAGTGAACTTGCAGAACTTGATTACAGTCGACTTGCAGGACTTGACTTCGGAAGTGCAGGACCCAGAGTTTGTTAACTTGATTGTCTTGTCTGACTTGCAGAAAGCTTAGTGTCTTAAGCTTAATAGCTTAAGCTTATGAAGGAAGCTTAATGGGGGCAGCACGGCGCAAATCGTGGAGGACGTGGGCAGCCATTTTGTGACGATGCAGATTTTTCGGATGTCTTCTTGCATCTCGATGACAAGTTTTGTGAAGCTTCTTGAATTTTCCTTAAGCTTTTAAGCTTTATGACTAAGCTTTTGAAGAAAAGAGATATGAGCTTCTTACTGTATTTCCACGACTTGTCTATGGAGATGATGGAGTGGTCCTCCGCCTGTACAGCCTGGTCCTTCGCGATCTAAGAGTAGAAACAGGGGTTCTTGATCGCCAGAAGTCTGCCTGTATCGACGGTTCGCGATGAGATTGACTGTAGAGCCCGATCGTTCCAGAAGCTCCGCCTTCGCACGAGATGGGTAGCGATTGAAACTTGATCTCAGCTCTGCTCTGATACCACTGGTGCGCAGATCGGTCGCTGTATGCTCACGTAGTGAATCTCGGAAGGTCCCCAAGAACAATGAACTCTACCTTTTTGCACAAAAAACAATGTGAAAGCACGAACGACAAGAAGCAAGAGACCAATTGGGTTCAATCTCCCCCCATGCCTTGTGTGAGCGCTTCACAAAGCATGTATTTTATGTATATTTCCATCTTCATGCTCAATAATAGCCCAATTTACAAAAATATGACAAGCTTTTAGCTTTTGAGTTTGCTTTCTACAAAAATAGGAAATAAAGCTAATGGACGGTGCCCATGAAGTCTGGCACGCCCAATCTCAATGTCCAAATAGAAATAACATATCCGTGCACATAGGCGCATACAAAATAATAATCAATAATCAATGCCTCAATAGACATGACAAAATATAGGTGTGGCGCCTATCAAAATATAATCCATAGGTCGAATACTCGCTAGACTCCAATGCTTTCCTCCGCCACAGCTGCTACCTCTACACATCAACTGAAGCATTCACAATCGTTAGTAAAATAATACAATTAAACCGACAAAAGTGAATACCTAGCAGTCTTCAGCTACATAAATAAATCAACTGGTTAGAAATAAATCCTAACCTTAATTTATTACGAGTGCGCACTCTAAACTCATAAACATTTATTAATTTAATATGCATTTTGCGGAATCACCCGCTATGGAATCACCCATGTACACACTAAATTAATGAAACGTCCGAAAAGGACAGGCGTCCCCATCAACTTCTCGCACAAAGAATCCTCTTTGTGTATGAGCCCCGGTCATCTAAGTTTACGGAATCCACCGTAAAACCTCACGCAATCCACCGTGGCATGGAATCCACTGTGGAGTATGCCTCCTGGCATCAGGACCTGTCCATACGCGATGGATTTTCTTCCTAGAGCGCTTCATGAAAACCCTGAAAGGATTTGTGCGACAACGAGCTCGGCCAGAAGGTAGCATGGCCGAAGGTTGGTTGGTGTCAGAGGCGTTAGTGCATATCTCACAATGGCTACCAACGGTGGAACTAGACAATGAAATGCTATGGACACTGAAGGACGATGATATACTAATTGGAGATATGGTGGTTGGAAATGGGGTAGAAAAAAGAATGGATGCCTCAATGGAAGAGAAGGTGAATCGCTTTTGTATGTTGCACCATGCCTCCATGGAGACATGGCTCGCGAAGTACCAGATTGCAAGGCAAGATCGAGAGGAAGCGCGAGCTGAATTCCGACATAGTACGCTATCAAAGGGTTTTCGAAAGCAAAGTCACGACCATAGAGAACCTTGATTAATTTCAAGATAGAAGATCAATCATACAAATAAGCGAAAGCGAGAAAATGATGCCAAGTAACAATTGTATTACTGCCAAGATGTTTACAAAATACAAGATGAATTCCAATCTGATCAGTCCATTGGTTGTAGACCACCCGATTTAATTCTTAGCATTTGTAGATCCTTCAGCTATAATGAACATATGAATCTTTGAAACTCCTTCTTACATAATAGGCTTCTTGTGCAGGGAAGCGCATTTTACCAGGCTCGATTTGACATGTTTTACATATTGAAAGTGCTGTTTGGGAAGACCTGAGTATGCTCCAGCATTATATTCCTCTCCCATAGTTTGTCCACCTGAGCTAAAGCAGTTGCACAAAGCTCTAAGCTTCAGTGTATAGCATTGACCACAGAAGAATCTACATACTGTGGGCTTTCTGTTAACCTATGGCACTCCTCTCTTAACATATTCTGTTCCTGCAAAGACCTTTCTCTTGCTAATCTTTCACAATCAGGCAATGTGGTGCTCCTGTTCCCAAACCCTACTGCTCCACTACTTTGAAAGGGAGAAACATCACCTGTAACTTGTATGCAATGTTGCTCTTGTGACACCTTTTTCCTATATAGGCGAAAGACTTTGTTTGGGCTGAGGGTTCGGTCAATAAATCTACCTGTTTGAAATCCTGTCAGACTCTCTATCTCTCTCTTTCTGTGTCTATCTGTCTGTGTTGCTAGTACAAACATCACCAGGAATTCTTTACATGGGTCAACTATATGGATGTATGCAAGTTGACCAGGCCACTCTTGTGCATGGATCTTCCTCAGGATGTCGCAGCCTAGTCTTAGAGCTGAGTATTAGAACAATGACTGTTTAGGAGCTCTTTAAAGAAGGATCGATGAAGGAGATCATCACATGATATTTCCGTATGATTAATTGTCTTGTTTTTACATGTCTTTGGTGTGTCCATGCATGAACAGGCTTTTGGCCACACACAAGAATGAGCTTCTCATTCACTTTTCAACTTTATATACAAAACCTGATCAGTCCTCCTCCTCCTTGCAATTCCTCTTTCACAAGCATAGAGGTTTACCTATTATTCTCTATGAAGCACTAATGCAGCAAGCCTCTACCTCCAGAACACCCTCCTGTCCACTCTGTCCCCAGTTATTGCTTGTTGACGTAGTTCTCTTGACCTGTCACAGAGGCCTTTTGGGAAATCTCATCGACTCCTCCTTGCATGTCGCAGTTCTACCATCGTCAATCCTACTTGAAGGAATTACTCTGTAATCTGGCGTCGAAGAATACCAGAGCGGCAACTCAAGAAAGATAGTGAAAAAAAAAGAGTCCTTGAACAACGGATGGAGAAAACAACTCCATCAAATTTCAACCAGGGGTGTGAAAGCCTCAATTATGGCATCAGAACAAGCTCTCAGCCTTCAATTTTATTATGTAAAACTGCGTAATCCGCAACCTCCATAGCCCTTCACAGAGAGTACAATACGCAGGGGTTCAAATTGTTCTCCTTGTAGCATTTCAATAATGAATAAGTTTGATGGATGAAGTAACTGTATCAAATTTCAGTCCTAAGGGTTTGAAAGCCTCAGATAGAACAACCTCCATGTCCTTTAAATTTATCCTGTATAAGTGCTTCGAATGGATTTTTGGCTTGGAATAACTCTAGAAGTGCTTTGAATGGCTTCGAATGGATTTCTGCACCTCCATAGCCTTCCCCAGAGAGCATTCCCTCCGTTCTCTGTAGCCGTTGCCTACTTTTTCCGTGCCTTCGTGTCACCAGAACCACACCTTTCCCTTTTCCTATTTTTCTCCTGCTTTTTCCTTTCGTTAGATCCCACAATAGCCATCCGAAAAGCTGCAACTTGCCAAGCCAAAATCCCAATAGGTTCACCTTAGGCTACACTGATTTATGTTAAGATTCTCTTAGCACACCAAAAGATAATATTTGCCTAAACAGTCTGCTGGTCATGCTTCACATGAACAAAAACCACACCTCGTAACAGGTACAACATCTGTTTTGAGCAGCTTGGCTACATTATACAAATGTACTCTTCCTTGTTTCAAGTCCAGCCCTCACTGTGATTGACCCATGCACCTTTCTCCACTCTTAACCTTGGACTGAGCAGTGCCTAGAGGACTGTGATTCTCCACATCATACACTTAGCTCTGCATTCTGGCATCAACAAATATGTTGGCCATGTCAATATAAGCAGCAACCTCCCTGGACTGTAGATTTATAACATGACCAAATGCATGCTTTGCCAGCTCTACATTTCCATATGTGGAACAAGCACACAATACACATATCCAAGCAAACCAGTTAGCCTGCATTGGCATTTGCAACATCATCTGGCTCAACTTATTGAATTCCCCTGCATAGCGAAGGAGGTCCACCATAGCAACATAGTGCTTCACAGTGGGAATAATGCCATACACCCCAGTCAAGGACTCAAATAGCTGAATTCCCTTGTCAACAAGGCCAGCACGACTACAAGCAGAAAAAACTGAGAGAAATGCCAATCCATCTGGAACTGGGATGGAAAAGACTAGCATTCCACTCACATCTTCTCCAACTGTTATAACATTAGGATAAAGGGCATGAATCATGTCATTGGCAAGCATCAAATAATTGACTGCATCCATATCAGTTGCTAGCCCAAAATACTATCATATCCCCCATGTCAACATAGCCAAGGATAAGGGAACTCCAAGAATACTCATTGCGTTGTGGCAGACAGTCAAACGTGTGCTGAACATCAAGCAAGCTCCCACATTTGGCATACATTTCCACCAGTGTACTTCGATCTCCATCACTTTAAAACAGTTTAGTACTTCCTCAAAAAGCCCATAGTCGGCATA
Organism: Lygodium microphyllum; assembly: GCF_053477565.2. Lineage (NCBI taxonomy): Eukaryota > Viridiplantae > Streptophyta > Polypodiopsida > Schizaeales > Lygodiaceae > Lygodium > Lygodium microphyllum. The sequence continues at coordinate 59,798,021 of NC_141138.1, forward strand.
TCCTGAAATAAGTGTAGCCCATGAGACTGCATCTCGAGTTACCAATCTATCAAAAACTCCCTATTCTTCTACAAGCATGTCACATTTAGCGTACATGTCAACCAGAGCATTACGTATAAGTTCCTCTTGCACCAAACCCCTCTTCACTATATTACCCACGTAGAATAAAAGAGCAAACATAACGACTAAGTATGTACAAAGTATCAAATCCCACAGACACAACTTTTTGGTGGATTCCACACCTTGGATGCACAACACTACGACATCCACCCCCTCTAATCCTGCGCATCCTCCGGATGGGCCAACTACCCATGATCATTATCATCAAGATCCACGAACAGATCAATCTCGTCATTGTGTATTTCCGGTATTTCAGCAAGATTATATGTCATATCATCTGTCTCTTCTACTGGAGTTTCTTCTCGTTGCTCTTCTCTTGCAAATTCTTCCAATGCATAATTCTCATCATCTCTTTTCTTGAAAATCTTGATTCTTTTTCATGCAATAGGCACTCTAAGCACTGTCCCATCCAATTCTCTCAACTCATATGTTGCATTATCAAAGACATGTCTGACTATGTACGGTCCAAACCATCTTTTCACCATCTTTCAAAGTGCAGTATGCTGATTTTCAAGGCTGCTATGAAAGACTAATACCCGATCTCCCTGTTCTATTGCTCTAGGCTGCAAGCGATGCCTGCTGTCAAACCTGTCATTATTTCTTAGTCTAGCAACCTTCAACTTGTCAATAGCTAGCTGAATATCCTCTGGTCTTCTCTCCAACTGCCGAATCCGAAGAGCTAAGAGCTCCTCTCTCATCAAATCCTCCTGCCAAGGTAAAACTGACCAAGTCAAAGCACAAGTCTCAGTCGGCATAACCGGTTTCTGAAGCAACAGCCTCCCTGGACTGTAGATTTATTGCATGACCAAATGCATGCTTTGCCAGCTCTACATTTCCATATGTGGAACAAGCACACAATACACATATCCAAGCAAACCAGTTAGCCTGCATTGGCATTTGCAACATCATCCGGTTCAACTTATTGAATTCCCCTGCACGGCCAAGGAGGTACACCATAGCAACATAGTGCTTCATAGTGGGAATAATGCCATACACCCCAGTCATGGACTTAAATAGCTGAATTCCCTTGTCAACGAGGCCAGCACGACTACAAGCAGAAAAAATTGAGAGAAATGCCAATCCATCTGGAACTGGGATGGAAAAAACTGGCATTCCACTCACATCTTCTCCAACTATTATAGCATTAGGATAAAGGGCATGAATCATGTCATTGGCAAGCATCAAATAATTGACTGCATCCATATCAGTTGCTAGCCCAAAATACTGTCATATCCCCCATGTCAACATAGCCAAGGATAAGGGAACTCCAAGAATACTCATTGCATTGTGGCAGGCAGTCAAACGTGTGCTGAACATCAAGCAAGCTCCCACATTTGGCATACATTTCCACCAGTGTACTTTGATCTGCATCTCTTTAAAACAGTTTAGTACTTCCTCAAAAAGCCCATAATCGGCATATCCTGAAATAAGTGTAGCCCATGAGACTGCATCTCGAGTTACCAATCTATCAAAAACTCCCTATTCTTCTACAAGCATGTCACATTTAGCGTACATGTCAACTAGAGCATTACGGATAAGTTCCTCTTGCACCAAACCCCTCTTCACTATATTACCCACATAGAATAAAAGAGCAAACATAACGACTAAGTATGTACAAAGTATCAAATCCCACACACACAACTTTTTGGTGGATTCCACACCTTGGATGCGCAGCAGTACGACAACACGTCATCGACCGATTCGATATCCCGAAGGCATGGAGGAGACGCCGCGGTTTATGTCAACACGATGGTTGCATGAAGCCTTGACCACAGCATCCAGCGAAGGGACAGAGGTCTCAATGGAGGAGTGGGAATTCTTGAGGGGATGTAGTCCAAAGGTGATGAGGGGTTTAGAATCTGTGGTATCTAAATTTTATATGCGACATCTAATTTGACTGTTTCAATGTACAGTACAAAATATATAGTGCAGTGTGGTCGTGCGGACATCATTTTCGCATGGAGCATATTGACAAAATGCGCTCCACAATGGACTGTGGTGTCATGGCAAGGTTCGAGCAAGAGAGCCGACGACGAGCAATGGATCCAAACACGGTTATGGATGAGATGGAGTATTTTGGAAACTTGCAAAGTATTATTACAGTGGATTACCGTAGCTTCTCCATGATACTATTCGATGTGCAGTGGTTCAAAGTGGTACTTGGAGGAGTTGGAGCAACAGTTCGACGAGGTCCATCGGGATTTCTCGAAATAGATTCCAAAAAAAAATGGATGGATTTGCGCGACACCTTTGTGTTGTCGGCCCATTGTGAACAGGTGCATGGAGTCATTTGCTTGCTAATTGTAATACGGCATGGTTTATGCCACAATGGTTTGAACTCGCTTTGTACGTGTTTGTGAACATGTAATCTTCTATCCAAACCCCCGACAACCTCGATGGTGGTATGTTATACCTTCAACTCCCCGAAGTGCGAGAGTATATGATCAAAGCGATGTTTCGAGCATAGATGAAGATAATATGCAAATAGAGGGGTCAATATTACAAGGGGTGGAGGCCGTCGAAAGCTTGGAGCCCGCATCGGCTAACAATGATGGAAATACAGGAGTCCAAGAATTTTTTGAGAACGAGGCGGACTCATTCTTTTGTGGTGACATGTCTATCGACCTTCCAGTATATGCAGAGTTGTGTCAGGAGATTAACATGGGACCATAGAATACTTCATACTTGGAGCATCCACTTACTCAATTCGTTGTTTAGATCTCTTATAAAGGTACATAAGATATGTATTTTAAGAGGGATTTTTTAAAAATGATTTATATTACTGTGCTTTGTATAATTTAAATTGATTATTCTAACACCATTTTTTATCTGTGCAGATGACATTTTCAGGATGAGTCGAGGGATGAGCGATGAGGAGTTGCAGGACAACTTCGGATGCATGTCTCCAGACAGATCACGAGATTCAGAGAGATGGCAGACTAGGAGCTGTCTCGTTCTTCATCAGGGCGCTTTGCTAGATCTGCTTCAGCGCGATCGGATGCTTCAGCTTCGAGCAGACGATCTCGACGCTCACAACTTGGGCCAGAGGGAGGGACTGCATCGGGATCAGGGGGATGCTGCTGTGGAGACATGGATGTGGTGTCTCCTTCTCGTCGTTGAGATGGAGCTGCGTCACCTCCAGGATTTGTCACACCTGTGGGGACGTCTACTCCAGTTACTGCGGCTTTTGCGCAGCCATCAGCACGTGGCACCCCTTTTGGTGCCACTCCGAGAGAGGTTACCCCCGTCGGTACACCGGATGTAGAGGGGTCTCCTGGATATGCCGAAGAGCGTGGACGGAGATGGGAGAGGACCCATCTTAGGCAGACTCCTAAGGGTTATGGATATCTGGTTGATGCAAGGTCAGGAGCCATCATCATGAATGATGAGGGGAGGAGGGTGATGGCTCGCATGAGAGAGTTGTGCCAACAAGTTTTTCGGCACAACGTCCTGGATCATTGGAAGAACATACCAGAGGGGAGCAAGGACTACATAGTAGCATCCTTGCACGAGGAGTTTCCGGTGCCAGTCGCAGTAGATAGATTCTCTACAGGCTAGATGATGGATTGCATGCATGCATACATGTCACATAGACTATCCGATGCACGCAAGGCAATCAAGAGTGGGGCTGCAAAGCCCGAGTGGCTAGATGTAGACGACTGGCGCCGACTGAGGGAGGAGGCTATAGATTCTCCAGGATGTTGGAGTTAGCAGCGCGAGGTGGCGAGGGCATGACTCGAGGCCGGAGTGGTCCATCATCTTGGGAGTGGTGGCCACAAGACATATTTGGAGGACTTTGTAAGTTTCTCTTTTGTTTTGCTTGTTTGTTTTTTTGAAATATTATGTGTACTGACAATCATGTTTCTAACAGTTAGCATTTTGTTTTCTTTGCAGCACTCCATTACAAATCGCGATCCGCAAGGCCTTGAGACTCGATATGCAGAGAGGCATGGTCTCAATGCATTAATCGACCGATTGTATAGATGCGGCGGCCCTGTAAGTCACTCATCTTTCTTGTCCGTATTTACCATGAGATATTTGAATGCATTATTGTATGGTGGATTGATGTGTTGTTTCTTTTTTTGCACAATCCGTTCGATGCTCCTTTGCGACGGGACGAGCTTTTGGGAGACGAGGACTTCTAGCTCGCCCTTGGATCCTTGGAGCTTACACACCTTTATTTTTTAGTCGCCTGATCTATGTAGACATTTTCTATGTATTAGTGATATCCTGTCATGATTGAACCAATTGCTTTTTATGCGATCATATATTTATTTCACGTATCAGTTTTATGATTTTAGTATACATTCTTTTTTTTTGCAAGCGCTTTGTATACAGTAGTGCAGAAACTATTTTGTATGGCTCTCATACAGCACACAGTACCGTCACTATTAGCGTCGCAAATTTACTGGTAGCGTCGCTATTATCGTCGCCAATAGTGACATTTCTATGGCGTCGTCAATAATGACGCTTTTTGCGATGACGGGGGCAAATTTTGTTGTTTGTATTTTCGTCGCTTTAAACGTCAGTATAAGGTCTATATCTTGTAGTGCCCCTTGCCAATTTTGATCTTTGTCTTCAATGTTAGGTGTTCTAAATGATTCTTTCTTTCTAATTTTCTCAAAATTTCTCTCTTTTTCTATGGCAATCATTACAACTACCTCAAAAGTACTCGATTTTTAATTAATTTTCAATTTTGTTCTCACCTCTCCCTGCAAATTTTCAACAAAATGATTAATTTTTAACATTTTCAGTGCTCTCTCTTTTTGGATTTAAAGATGCATTCTAATGATCCCAAAGTCTGGTGTATTCTAAGGTAAAAAATTATATGGTATACTCTTTCTTTTTATGAGGGGTCTGTATTTTTCTCCAAAGGTCTTGGAAATTTTCAGTTTCATTAAAACGGTAAAGAAAAGCCCGCTTGGTTGTTTCATATTCCATAGGAACAAGAGGATTTCTCAATCTAAGGGTTTTCTCACAATCTTCAAACCAATTATGACCTTCATCCAACAATTAAAATTTGAGAATTTGGAGTTTCAAGGTTGAGTAACTTATTCATTAGATAATACATCCAAGCTCCAATTTTTCAAGGAATCGTCAAGGATCCTCTCCTTTTTTTGCATATAATTCAAGAAAAGAAGTGGCCATCGGAAAACAATCTTCAAACAAGAAATCAATCCACTAATCAAACACAAAGTCAACTTTTTTCGGCACTCTTTAGTGGGCGCACCAAAAAAGAGATGTTACACGAGCGGTGATCGAGAACAAGCCTCACTCACTACTCAATAATGAGACATTAAGGAGTGATGGATAGGATAATTGACTTTGTTGATAAACAACACAAACATGAAAAAAATTAAAGTTTTACAAATATCACGCAAGCCACACGCTAAACCAAACGATCAACAATGCCTCTCGTAGCTCAAAAAACATCAAAAACACATTCGAGAGAGTATCACACACACCTTGCACAATGTTTGAAAACGCAAACTTTGAAAAAATCAATTGTAATATATTCTCGTACCTCATAAAATCTTGTTACAACACTTGATAATTCAACATGCGAGTTCTCAATCATTTCGATCAGCACGATAAGACTCCACTCTACACTACAATAGAAATGAGGCATAGACGCGCATGTTAGACACACAAAGTCAGGCGCGTCTATCAGTGTGTCTATAAGTGTGTGTAAACGTGCGTGTAAATAGATGCAAATTTTGCGTCTATATATCCGCACAAATAGATGCTAATATAGACGCGCCAACAGAGCACAATTATTTAACCACCTAAAATTAGCAATTCACATAATTAAAAAACCAAAGTTAATAATTATTTAACCACCTGAAATTGATTCTTGAGCATGCACATGTGCGCATGATAAAAACCATAGAATTAAGAATACACATTGAATCATTGAATTAAAAAAATAGAGTTAATAATTACTTTTTCATTGCTCTCTAATGAATGGCAGTTCCTCCAGTTGACAAGCCTGATATAAGTAATTAGCGGCAAGCGACAGAAACCTTACAATTAGTAGCAAGCATTGCAATATGTATCTTGTAATTTCTCTACATACTTGAAGATAATAAAAGATACTTCATTTTTATTATGGAAAATTCAATTTAACTTTAAAATTGACAATTGATTCTTGAGTATGCATGTGTGCGCATGATAAAAAGCATAGAATTAGGAATACACATTGAATCAATAAGCAAATTAAGTATGTTACGGTGAATGATCCATCTCATCTTCAATGAGATCAACCCTTGCTAAACTATCTACTTCTAGGTCTATGTTACCAAGAGGTAACGAAACAAATAAGTCTATCCCACTATCAGATGTGTTGCTATATTGCTCAATAACTTCATCAATATCATCGAAAATCACATTATTGTCTTCCTTTGTGTTTCCTTGAACATCCTCGCGAGGTTCATCTTGTACTATATCACGCATATCATCCATTATGGTGTCATCATACACATCATCATTAATTGTTGGATTGTCATCTGCTATCTCCATGTCGGTAATATTACCATATATTGGTTTTGAACGATTAGATATAGGGATGACATACCACCATCGGTTATTGTTTACCATTGGATGATACACAACCTGTATTTGAAAAACAAAAGCAAAAAACTTAAGTACTTATTATATTGTGTATATGTATCACATGTATACATATAAAAAAATTAGCCTTTGCATATATACCTGCTCGCATTGTTGAGGTAGTACTAATGTGTCATTCTTGTTTTGGTGAAATTTTGTAGAGTCAATGATTACAAAACCACTTGGATGATGTCTGATTGTGCAATGCTCACCATTTGTTACCACTTCACATGCAATACATATATAAAGAATCGTCTGAAGTCAAGCTTCAGAATATCTTGGATCAAGCCACAATAACCTTCCATGGTACCATTGGCATCCTCGAAGTGAGCAAGGACACCACAATCTTGGGTATTTCTCTTTTCATCTATACGTTGAGTTCGAAGATGTTTACCCTCACACCAAAGTGCATTGAATAATGTGCACTAGTAGTAAAAGATAAAAGATCAAACATGTCAATTATTAATATAAAATAAAACTTATAGAAACAAATTAATTGATAGTATGTCTCACCTTTGATAAGCAACCTTGTGCGTATTCCCAATCTTCTTGAGATATATTAATTTCCTTCTCTTTTTCCATTCTCTCCATTTTCTCATGTAACCAATGTATATCAATATGACGTGGAAGCGCATTTAGATGATCTGGAAATGAGACATTACGTCCATATCTAGTGTAAAATTATTATCTTTCGCTTTTTCTTCTTGCCCTTGCTTCATTATATAGTGTCACCCATTTGCTCATTACATCACTATTGAGCACACAAAAACTATTTAACTTACGAAGTTCTTCTTTTGTTAGCACTTTACTCATTCCTTTTCCTTGAGGTACTATAGAGGTCATCCTCAAGTCTTCATCATCTTTCCATAGTCGTGGTTGAGAGGGATCCACTTCAGCAAGATATTCAGAGATATAAACAAGGGATGATTGCACTAACCAACCCTCAGCCATGCTTCCCTCAGGCCGTGCTTTTTGCCTCACAAAATCTTTCAAGGTTTTCATGAAGCGCTCAAGAAAAAACATCCACCTTACATGAACTGCCCCACAAAGTGCGATCTCATCAATCAAATGTACGAGTAAATGTAATTGAGTAGTTAAAATGGATCGAGGAAAAATTTCCTCCACCAAAAAAACCACCTCAACAGATAATACTCGAGCATCTTGCAATGTGTTTGGATCAATTTCCTTCGAGCTCACATATCTGTCAAGATGTATTTGAGAATTGTTTATTTTTGTGTAGAAATTCAAAGATATATAATGAAAAAATACAATGTATACACACCTCACAAGCTCTTCCATCTTGTAAATGATATCACGTACATCTTTGGGTACACAATGGGATATGCTAGTAGGAAGTACAAACTGAATGTAAACAATATTCATAGATCAAATGATTAGTTGAGGAAAAAGTCATCATACCCCAAAGTTTACACATAGTTACTCCACTAATTACTATATTCATGGTTAGAGATACCCTTACTTGAATCATTTTGTGCCAATCGTGGGACTTCAAACCAGATAGTTGCTCCACACCTCTTTTCTTTTTCTTTATGAAGGCTCCCTTGAGACATCTCATATATCCTGTGGGTGTTCGAAAGCTATATATTTATTCCTTCACTATTTTTTCCTCGTTCTTTGACAACATCCAAGGTGCATGGGGTAGCTCAATCTTTCCTCTGGGTCCAATGCGTGGCCAGGCTCGTCTCATGCGACCAATGTCCAGCAATCCTCCCTTACATTAACTGAATCACGAGCCCCTATCAAGTGATCCCATAATGTAGATACAACATTTTTGAATATGTGCATGGGATCCAACAGGTGATTGATCTTGAGTTCAGTCCAGTACGGAAGACGAAAAAACATAGAGAACCTAACAAACAAACAATATATTATGTAAACAATTCATCATGCTAAATACTTTAAAGTCAATCGAGAGAAATGCACTTCTTACCGACTCATGCCGAGTGGAGGGTGGCTGTCGGCATTAATCCATCTCTCCTTCCAATCTCGAATGGTTAGAGATTTTAGAGTCATTCCATTAGTAGGGAGAACATATTTGGGATGGTCAATAGGAAGAAATCGATGATGATTGTCGTAGATAACCTTCTTTAAATGTGCCGGCCTAGAGGAAACTAGAGAGGGACCACAAATAGGACATGCATGATATCCTGACATGGTTAAACCTGAAAAAACAAGTGAATTAATAAAATGAAATTGATTCAAGTTTTGAATTTTAAATATAGAGTTATATACATGTACCTGAACACTCTCCGTATCCTGGAAAGTAATGCATGGTCCACAAAAACATGGCCTTCAACGTGAAATCTCTAGAGGATGCAGATGCACTTGTGTCTTGCATCTCAATACCTTCCCATAACATTTCTAACTCTTCAATTAAAGGCTCTAAGTAAATGTCCATGTTTTTAACCTTGTGCTTTCCAGGAATCAGAAGGGACAACATCACATGTCCCTTTTTAATTGCCATGGATGGAGGAATATTATAGTTCACCAATACCACTAGCCATATATTGTATGATGTGCTTTTGATGCCAAATGGATTGATTCCATCCATACCTAAACCAAATCTTAAATTTCTTGGCTCTTCTTTGAAAACGGGCCACAAATTATCTATATGTTGCCATGCCAGTGTGTCTGTAGGGATCCTCCATTTTCCATCACTTGAACGATGACTAGCATGCCATGACATGAGCTTTCTAATAGACTTACACTTGAACATAAGTTTTATACATGGAACAATCGGAAAATGTCGCAAAACCTTACATGGCACATCCATTGACTTCATCTCCACTTCGTATCTTGATTCGCCACAAACAGGACACTCTCGTGTGAACTCATGAATCCCACGAAATAAGACACAATCATTGACACATGCATGGATCTTGACATAATCGAGGCCTCCCAGAGATGTCAAGTAATGTCTTGCTTGCTCTCTCTTATTTGGCAATTTGTTTCCTTTTGGAAGCATTTGTCATAATAACCTACATATATTTTAAAAAGTGAGTTAAAAAACCACCAACATATATTTCTCTCTGATTTCAAAATAGAACAATTAATATTATGATTCATAAGCCAAACTGAATTGATACCTACTTCAATAATGCATCCAAACTGACATTACTCCATCCATAAATTTTTTGCAAGTTAAGTATCTCGAGGGACGCACGAAGAATGGAGTACGTATAACCTTCATATAACGGAGTAGATGACGCTACATATAGTGGATCATCTGGCTTCGTACAGTGACCTTCTCCCTGAACCGGTTGCGAAAATAGATGGTGTATACAATGTTGTCCAAAATCTCATCCTCTACGACTTGATGGGGCATTTCATGAGGGCTACTATCATGGTCGTGAGTCTCTACTCTTCTTGAAGACTCTACCTCCTCGCGTCAACGTTTTGCAGCCTCTCGATGTCCGGGAGGGAGCATCTGAGGATGTGGCACCGCATCCTGCTCAACCACCACCACAAAAGGGAGTTTCATGTACGTTGATATATAATTCCCATAACATAGACATGCAATCTTAGTGGTAAAAAAAAACAATGAATACCGGTGATTTTTCTCGGTCCCATTCTCCATACAAGCTGAGGTGTGACATTGCAATTCGATGTGCTCGAAAAATACACCCTCGACAACGATCACACATGCATTTAATTTTTCGTCGTAGCCATATATCTCCATTATGAAGACGCAATGTTTCATCCTCACTTGAGGATGTGATCATTGACTCACCAGCTTGCACCGCACTAGGCGATGATGATGTCGACATGATTAAACCTAATTCATGACAACATCAAAATATTTTTCATTCATATGTTTACATAAGATGTCAATTTTAAATACACAAAATCATCATAAATACATTAAAACTTATGATAAGAATTCACTATCAAAACTTATCTTAAAAACAAAAAATTATGATAAAGCCCAAATGCGCGTCTATATCCGCATTTAACTACGCGTCTATATTGGCGTCTATTTTCGTGTCTATATTCGCGTCTATACTCGCGTCTATTTGAACAATAGACGCACATATACACGCGAAAATAGACGCACACGTCAAAATTCAAACCATACTTAAATCATTTCTTTTCAAACTGCGCCTTTGCTTTCCTACGTTTTTTGCGGTTCTGAAGCTTGAGTTTAGCCGAGATGTAGTCTCTTCATGCCTCACCTAGTCTCTTCATGCCTCACCTCCTCATGACTCACGTCTTCTTTCATTTCAAACACACAAGAAGGGAAAAAGGAAAGCCAAGGAGAGGAAGAAAGAGAGAACAAGAAAGAGGAGAACAAGAAGAAGCAGCAAGCAAGCATCAAGGGAGGGTAACTTACCAAGGAGAGGAAGAAGGAGAAGGAAGAAGCGCCACCACCCGCCACACCAAACACTCAAGGTGAGTCTCTCTCTCTCTCTCTCTCTCTCTCTGTGTGTTTCTCTCTTCTTATCTCTACTCTGTCTGTGTATTTAGGATTTGTGATTCCATTATGTATTGCATTTTGTAAATCATCAATGGTGGTCGTCGGCCTAAAATCGACCGACCGAGCGCGTCTGATAGCACGTCTACATCTCAGTGTAGATGCACACATAAACTCGAAAAATGTTTCCTCTCAGAGCGTCTTAGAGGGCGTCTTAGAGCGCGTGTGATGGCGCGTGTGCTTTGCAGTGTACACGCGATGATACACGCGCTGCACAGAAGGTTGACCTGCAGTCTACACGCGGTTATACATGCGCATTGACCTGGGATGCGCGTCTGACAGCGCGTCTGTGCTGCATGTTAGATGCGCAGGTAGACGCGTTGGACAGAAAGTTTACTCTGGAGTGCGTCTGAGGGTGCGTCTAACCTGCAATGTAGACGCGGGGATACACGCACCAGGTCTCCGAGTTCTGATAGTAAACAGTATATTTTTGCAATGATGAATGTGACCAATCCCATGTTTGTGTTTATCAGTTTTTTTGTTTAAGAGAAGCATTAGCACTTAATTGTTATGCTCAATGTCTAAAGAAAGCTCTTTGAAAATGTAGGTAATATATGAATTTGTATGCAAATAAATTTGTCTTTTTCTTGTATTTTTTTTGCAGATGTCGTATCCTCGTTCATCTTGCAATGACTCAGATGTGGATCACATGAATGATACATTGGCCTCCTTTGGCAGGGGATCAATGCATTTTTTGGAGGTTTTCCTAGTAGGAAAGACTTCATGGGAGAGATGACCAGACACCTTGGCCGCTCTCCCACAGTGGACGAGGTGTTCAATGTCATGTCTGGGATGCCTCTGGCGTCTTTGCCTGGCAGCACTACTTCCCAGACTCCACATGCAGGTACTCCACATACAGTACTCCATATGCAGGTACTCCATGTGCTCCACGTGCATCGACTGAAGCACAAGCATCTGTAGAAGCACGTGCATCTGCAGACGTCCAGCGAGACAAAGGGTAGTCGACAGAGAGGGAGGAGGGAGAGTCGAGGGGGAGGACGAGGCTTGTGTGGGGGTTGCCTAGGAGGTGGCGAGTGATCACCCTCACCAATAGATCACATAGAGGAGGTTGTACGCCAATACTATAGAGTTACAGATGCTGGTGGCATCTTTCATGATGATGAGGGAAGGGATGTAATGGCGTACATGAGGAGTGTCGTGCATGCGACGTATAAAGATTGTTTCATTGCCTTCAAAAATTAGAAAAGCGGCTTGCGCGGCAGGTGTTGAGGGCAGTCCATAGAAGGTACCCAAATCTTGAGGGTCAGCGATTCTCGGATGATTGGGGACGTACAAAAGTGAGGGATATGCTTCACAACAAAAGATCCCACCTCATGACACGGGCCAGCACGTAGAGGCGCGACGGATCCAAATGGAAACAATGGGATCGTCGCATTACGGATCGGGCGGCAGAGAGTCGTGGGAGGCAGAGTTTGTAAGTATATTTTGATTTCTAGTTTTTTTAAATTTAAATTTATTTTAATTCTTTATATATTTTAGTCTAATATATTGTGACTCATAATTGTTTGTATATCTCTAAATGTTTTGCAGACTACCATCATTGGTAGGACACCTACTCCTAGAGAGGTAGGTTACCATCGAGGCCATAACCGCGCAGTGACATGGCTTCACTTTTATGAGGAGAGTCTCATCACTGAGGACCAATACAACTTGGCCATGAGGATTCAACAGCCAGGGGAGGTATGTTTTTCTTACTTTCCTATTAAAAGTATAGCTAATTATAACTTTTTCTCCACCTTGTCTATGTAAGCAACCCTGATCTTTTATGTGTGTACGCGAACCCGGATGTGGAGCATAGCGAGGAGAGGGATAGCGACGCTAGTAGCCATGGTGGTACTAGCGAAGATGTTTCCTCTTCAGATTCGTAGAGGAGCACCATACCTCCTCATGAGGCCTTCTTTTAGGTCGCAAGCACTCAAACTTCCCTTGTAAATGCTTTTGATATATAATGAATACATGGACTTTTATTTTCAATTCTCGTGCCCGTAAGATACATTGTCTTTTTCCCAAATACACAATCTGATGTATGGGAGGGAGCAACCACATGCTCTCTGGTTTTTTTTTTCAAGTCTGTTTTGCGCGTCTATCAACGCGTCTAAATTGCAGATAATTCGCGTTATGCAACCACATGCTCTCTGGTTTTTTTTTTCCAGTTCTGTTTTGTGCGTCTATCAGTGCGTCTAAATTGCAGATAATTCGCGTTTATACGTGCATCTATAATGCAGACTACACGTGCTTATACATACGCTTCATAATTCAAATTTAAAAAATAAATTAAATATCTTTTTAAAAAAAAGGACATTTTATGTTTTTCGTTCGCGTCTATCGGTGCTTGTAAAAGTGCGTCTACCAGCGTGTCTATATGGCGTGTATATGTGTGTCTATTGCGCGTCTATTTGTGCGTGTAAATTCGTTGATACATGCGATTATAGACGTGAAATGGTAGACGCGCAAATAGACGGGTGGATAGACGCACTCGTAAGAATTTCTCTATATTCAAAAATCGCGTCTAAATGTGCGTCTATGAGGCCTTTTTGTTGTAGTTACGCATGGTCCTCCACTCTTCTCACACAAAATACGAACTTGAAATCTCAAGGGTAGGGGAAGGGCCATTAGAACATCTTCTACTGTCCTTTTAAAGGATTCTTGGATTCTCACACATTGAGCTTTTGAAAGCTTTTAGATTTTCAATTCATTAAAAGCTTTCTTTTTATAAACTCCCTCTGATTTTATTATGTTGAGTACAGACCAAGTGGTTGAACCCAACCCCCTGATGAATGATGCAATCAAGAGGTAAGCACCTAGAACGAGTCCAGAGATACATGAGAAGAGAGAAGGAAAAAATCAAGGCCAAGAATGAGCTTGCAGTAGAAGTCTCCTTTGATGCCCTAAAAGAACGTTTTACAGAAGTCCTCTTGGCAACTTAAGGTCCCCTTCCTAGTGAAATTCGTCCTGGAAATATTGATTGCAAGCCAGCAAATGTAGTCCCATTGCCAATTTTTAGGGGAGAGTATAATGAAGATCCTGATCTTCATGTAGCAGGGTTTATTGTAGCATTTGTGGCGAGCATTGGTTAGAAATATTCCCTGCCACTTTCAAGGGCATGGTATTTCAGTGGTATGAGAGACAAGTAGTAGGAATGTTTGGCACATGGGACCTTCCTCACTAAATTCAAGTGTGAAGGTTTTGAAGAGCGGATGCGAGAGGAGTTTATGAACCTAAGTGAGTCCCTAGAGAAAGACTAGAAGCTTATATCTCTTGAATGGAATCCATCTTGAAGAGATGGACCAATCATCATTTGGATGAAGAGATCTAAAAAGGAGTGTTTCTTAGAGGCTTACAACCAGAAGTTTGCAAGTTCGTGGAATTGCAAAGACCACTTAATTTGCAAGCTGCACTGGAAGGTACAAGACTGTATGATGAAGTTGAAGCAAGGTTGTCAATGACCTCAGGAGAGGAGTCTTACCTCCTCCCATGCCACGAATAGTATACCCACCAAATGCAGCCTTAGGGACAGTTCCCTACCCCTACCCCCAAATGAAAACAATGCCACAGTACAATGCACCTAATCCACAGTGTTCGCAGATGACAATGCCTCGAATGATGGTTCAACCACAACAACAATGGCCCCAAACAATTCCCCCAATGCCAAGTCAGTAACAACAGTGGAACCCTACCAACTTGATCCAACAACCAACGGTTCAAACAAGAGCTCTGAATCAGAATTAGAATAGAGACCCCTCTATAAACCAACCCAACCTGTTTATGCAGTGATTACAGAGACTCCTCAAAACTCTACTGCAAGTGCATCAAGAGGAGAAAGCTTGAAGGATTACTTATCAAAATCAGTTGCAAATATACAAAAGGAGTCAGTGGATGTGATCACAGAACAGTTGCAGACACTAAAAGTGAATACTATCAGCATATCCAATGCTGTAGGAGCAAGAAGAGATGCGATGAGTCAAATACTTGGTGTGGTAAGTGCCATCAAGCAGGTCATTTAGCCATTGAATGTACCCGAAAGCCAACAATCCTGGAGCTTTATGCTCTTACTGTCTCAGAAAGAACCATATAGAGGATATTTGCTCTTTGAAAGAGATGCATGATAGGAGAAAGAAGGAAGGAAGAAGAAGAAAGGTACAATTTGCTGGAATCTAAGATGACAACCCAAGATATCGAGCCAAAGCCTAGAGACTTTGGTCCTAATTTTGGACCCATAAGATTTCCATCCTAAAGTTATAGAGGAAGACATTTCACCAAATTGTCCAAATCCTAGAAGGTCAGTGGACCAAAACCTTTATGCAGTTGATGTAAAGGAGAAGGCCACACTGCAATCACTCTTTTCCTTCATGAAATATGTCCATAGTTTTTTCAAACAATCATCAATAAACGTAACAAAGTATTTGTTGTCACTAAGAGATATATTCTATGTAGGCTTCCAAACGTTTGTATGCACGATATCAAGTATATTTTTACTCATATATCTATAATTATGCAAAAAAGGTTGTCTTGCTTGCCTATCAAACCAACATGCTTCACATACTTTATGACCTTCTATAACTCTAAAAGTAGAAAACCTTGTAACCAATCCTCTGGACTGCATTAATTTCAACCTTTGCACATTTGCATGTTCAATACCCTTATGTCATATTTCAATGTCTGCAACTAGTTCTTTTTCTTTAGAATACATAGCAATATTCATAGTAGGAATTCTTGTGTCTAAAGTGAACATGCATCCAACTCTACTTCCTTTTGCGACCAACCTGCACTATCATTAAAGTCTTCTACAAAATAACCTTTTGCATTAAATCAAACCTGATATTTGATCTACCATTTGGCCAATAGACACTAAAATCTTTGTGATTGATGAAACAAGTAATACATCTGATAGACTCTTTGTCTAGCCATCATGCAAGGACAAGGAAACCTTTCCAATGTGTGAAATTGGGTGGTATGAATCATCACTTGTCTATATACAACCTAGATTTTGTAATTCCTGCATCTCTCTAGACCATTCAACACAATTGGTCATATGATTAGACATACCTTAATCGATATACCATACATCATCATGTGTCCCCTTTCCTATAATAACATTCATCATAGAAACAATTCTCCCACGATTTTATCTTTAACAAAAGTCATCATTTTCTTCATATTATTCATAGAAATCATCAACCAACAAAGAGAAAAAAAAAAGAAACACCATTTTTAATGGAAAAATATCACATAGGATTCATCTTCATTGTCGTCTTAGTTTTCTCTCACAATCTCTCATATATAGATACATTGTCTGGTGGCATAGAATTGGCTATATCTGACTCTCTCTTTCCCTCTCAATCAATAGTACATCATCTTCTCACTATAATACTCTATAATCACTCATAAAAATTCTTCTTTGGTCATGGATGCCCCTTCCAAAAGGCGTGTCTGATATGAAAGGTCACCAAAGCCACTACAGTGACTCTTCATAGCTCATCACTATCACTTGACTGTAGTCTTCGCTTGAGTCTTTAGTAGCTTCTTCTTCCACTTCCTTGAGCTCTTTTGAAATTATATTCACCTCTTTCCAAGTCTATAAAACTTCCCAAAAATCATACATACATTCCACAGAACACTTACAGAGGCATATAGAACATAACAGAACAGGAATAGAGTAGGAACAAAGGCTCTACAGAAGCTCAATAGAGGGTTTACAGAAGGTCAACAGAAAGCATCAGAACCTCATAACTCTTACTAAAACCATTCCAAACCATAAAAAACTATTCAATGAGATTACAAAAATTCTCAACTTCCATGAATCATTAATCCATGCTTCATACAGAAGAGAAATAGAACAAAACAAAAGCTAAATAGAACACAACAAAACCTATCAAAACACCACAGAACCTATATTTCTACTCAGAATCATCATGAGCTTCCAAAATATAATCAATGTCATCCAAAATACTTTCAAACACTTCCAAAACAACTAGTTATCACTCAAAATCCATCAAAAATCAACCAATCAGCCTTCAAAAACAACAAAAATCAACAAAAATAACCTAGTCAATTCAGTATTCAACATATCCCCACACTTAAAAAGGGAAGCATCCTCGCAACCTAATAAAAATGAAATACAAGTTCATTCAATAGCTCATATTTTTTATCTTCAATATCAATTTACACAAAATCTCCCTCCAACCACGACCCCAACTTATAACCTATATCTTTGATAAATAATATATATAACGAAAGGAAAACCCTTTATCCATTAACATGTCTTAAAATAAACAAAAAAAAAAACTCGTAAAGGATACAAGAAGTTTCTTCTGTCCATCCATCCATCCATCAATCAGCTTTGTGATCAGGTCCATCTTTCTCTTCAACTCCACTTGAGAGAAAAATAATACCTATAAATACACTTGTACTTGATACAAAACCAGGTAGTCTAAATGGCATATGCTCCCAAAAACAAAGAGCAAATAAAAATATTTTCGTTAAGAAAAAAAAATGATACAATCATGAAAACCCTCTTCTGCTAAGTATGATGATGATGTTTCTTCTTAAATTGCATACTCGATTTAAGATGTTCCAAGGCTTTGTTCTCATCCCTGGGGGTCCATTAGAGTTTACAGTATTGTACCACGTGAGTGTAAGGGAGGGGGGTTATTTAAGGGAAGGAAGGTACATTTTATAAGGTAAGGTCCCATAAATAGGGGGTAGATAAGGAGTATTTTCATATATTTCTTTCACACAGATAACATCTCCTTATTACTACTAGTGAATCCCCCGTGTTCTCATCTCCTTTAGTACTGAGGTACATTTTGGAGGAACTGGAGACAACCCATCCTTTCCAATAAGATGATAAACCTGGTGGGGAAGGCGTGTGCAAAGTAATAGAGTACATCCATTTGAGCAGCAGCTACATCCATATTTAGATCTATGATCAGCTGCTAGGGAATAATCTTCTGAGTATTCAAATGAGATTGATAATGCATGAAGGCAAGATAGCATAAAAAATAAGTTGCAAGATGAATAGTGGTATCCTCAGAAGTAACATGTACTCTCAAAAAATGAAGATAAGAATTTGAATATGCTAGGACCCTAGAATAAAAGGCCAGCGATCCTATCATAGAATCATGCAACATCCATTGTTGTCAACGAAGAATGTCATGATCATAGCCAGGTGTATCCCCAGCACTGTCTGGGGAGGAGGGTTAATGTAATCAGATGCAGAAGGCAATGGAATAAGAGGATAAGATTGTAAGGGAGGATAAGATAGGTCATATAATGAGGGTAAAGGAAGTGATAAAGAAGGTGGAAAAGATGGAAAATGCATAAAAAAGTTTTAAAGGGAATCTGTTTAAAAAACAGAAGGAATAGGAATGGTAGGAAGAGGTTCAGAAGAGGTTGGAGATATCGTGGGATTAGCAATAAAAGGACAAATGGTAAACACAGGAATGTGAGGTGACCTAGAAGGGGTAAAAGATAAAAGAGGAATAGTATCAGGTTTAGACAAAAGAAGAGAAACATATAAAGGAAAAAGATAAGATATGAGGGGATAAGATAAAATATCTACAGGATCCAATGGATAGAAGGAACAACGAAAATGAAGATCCTGGAAAAAGGAATCAGTAAATAATGGATGATCAGCAAGATAGCTCAATAATGGAGATTGTAAAGGCTGGATATCAGATTTATGGAATACACTATTGAGACGACGAGGTTCCAAAGCAGCAACATTCAAAGGTGGATGCTAGGCATGTCCTTTACACCAAGATGTCTGCTCATGATAAGTTTTCAAACTCTCTGTTAGCAAAAGGTCCACTAAGTGCACATACATAACAACTTGCAAGATCACATCCTGCACATAAACATTTAGATCTTCCTCACATCAAGAATTTGCAAATGGCCTATAAGATACATAAAAGATAATAACTGAACTTCATGGGAAACCAGCTCATCCACAAATCTATCAAAAATAGCTCTCAGTAAATCTGCAGACCAGAGATTTGACCATCCATCCTTTGGAGGTTCCAAATCCACATTGCTTAAAGATATGTATAAGGAAAATCTATGTTGATGATATTTAACCCAAAAAGAAGGAGGTGGTGACACCAAGTCAATATAGAAAATAGAATCTTCCTACACATAATTCATGTGTTGTTGGAGGCATTCTACTTTGGCAGTAAATCCATCACATAGCTTAGCTTTTTGCTGCAATCGGTCAAGCTCATCCCTAGAAGATACGACTAAAGAATTTACAATGGCTAGAGGAGGAATAGAAAGAGTGGCAACTTTTTGATGAAGCTCCTCAATAAGCTTCTTTTTTGCCTCAACGGTTTCTTGGGAATGCTGTAGTTGACCTTCATAAGTTCCCAATTTATGAGCTGTCTCTAGCATCTCCTCAAGAGCTGCATTTTTATCAGCTGTTAAGGACAGATTCTCACCTTCTAATGTAGCTACTTTAGCTTTTAGATCCTAAATTTTAGCTTTTTGATTATCCATCAAAACAGTCGCCTCAGTCATCTGCTTATGAATGTCACTTCGGGTAGCTTTTTCTAATGCCAAATCCTTCAAGGCTTTACTCAACTGGCTGGTCAATGAATTCACCTTGTCTTGCAAGGAAGTATACACTACTGTGTAAACAAACTGAAGTCAAGATGTAAGGGAGGTCTCCAACATAGATTGGACACCGAGAGAGCAACGGTCCGGCTATCAATGTTTGTATAAGAAAGAAGGAATCTGCTGATCTAGCTGCCCATCCCTCTGAGCTGCAAATAGGTTAGGACATGAGAGGAACAAAGGAAGGGAACTGCTTGAAATAGGAGGAGTAGTATCCTTGACCAGAGGATCTGTAGCTAATAATGTAGAGGGACTAGGTGGCCCTTTAGTAGGTCGGCGCTTAATTTGGGAAAATCTTGGAGGGGGCCCATCCTTTGAATCTGAGTTTACTTGGAATGGGGGAGGGGATGGAACATGAGGTGGTGGATGCTTCGGAAGAGGAGCAGGATCAGCCACACTGGCACACCACTAGGAGGAGGGGCAAGAGTGATAATCTTCTGAAGGAAAGCACCATAAGACACATGATTGTCCTAACCTTTTCTGACTCTTTGGAAAAGTTGATCCATCTTGGCTAACATGAAGGCTGACCAATTAAATTTACCCCCTTCTAGGATCCGAGCAGAAGCAGTGAAAAGCTCCTTGGAGAGACATTTAGATGCAAGCTAGCTCTATCTTGTAGAAGCTGGCAAAGTTGCTTCTATATCGAGGAGGCGATAGGAGCTACAGAAACCCCTAAATTGTTGATAACCTTACTGGACACCAAAGGGGTAGACATCTCCTTCTGAAGAAGGGAAAGGATCTCTTTAGATCTTAATAATTGGTTTCAATTAGGGACAAAAGAAGTTGAAAGAGGCAATCACAACGCATCATTAATGTTGGTTGTGGATAAGCAGAAGCATCTATTATAAACCTAGCTAGACTGGTTCTTGTATGACACCAAGAAGGAGTAGCAGATCATGTTGTCCACTAGAGGAAATTTCAGGGCCACAAAAGAACAAAGACTAGCACGGCAAATACAATCCGCCTCCAAAAGGAGGGAATAATCATGCACTGACAATGGCACATATTGGATCACAAGTGGGGGAGTAGAGGAAGACGATGCCATTCAGACTACACAGGATGTCCACCTACACAACCAAGAATGGAAAAATTCCTGCAAAACCCCAAACAAAACCACAACTAAGAAGGATATCTCGTAAAAGTCATAATAGAAATTACAATTTATGATATGCAGTAGTGTGTTCATTTGGTGGGTTCAACGATCAGAAGATTTTAAATTACAATTAATGGTGTGTTATGGTGCACATGGGAGAGGGAAAAAGGAAAGGCACCTGGCGGTGGGTGGAAACTGGCAAGGTTTGAAACGTACTTCACGTCCAAAGAATCCCCACAAAAGAGAGAAAAAAAATCCACAAGTCATAACAACAAGGCGACTAGGGAACAATTGCCTCCTGTCAAATACAAACCAAAAGACAAATACCATGATGCACCAAAGAAAAAGATGGGGGACTTGTGCAATGTGGATTATCACATCATTAGGGAAGGGGGATTGGAAAAATTTTATGGGTCCGCTTTAAGATTTATCAGCCATTTAATAGGATTTTGGGTGGGGTGTTTCATCTAACATTAAAGTTGTGTATTTGGTTTTGTTTAGTTTGGTGTTTATATATTTATTTATTTTTTAAATTGTGGAGATGGGTGGTGGAAGGGTCAAACATGTAAATAAGATTCATTTTTAGGTTGGGTGTTTATGGTTGGTGTTTTTTTGTTTGTTGTTTGTTCTTTTTTTAATTTTAAAGGTAAGTGAGGGTTCCAAAATGTAAATGGGTTTTGTGAGCTTTATTTTTGGTTTGTTTCGTGTAGTTTTGGTTGGTTTAATGATATTGGGGTGTGTGTGGTTTTTTTTAAAAAAAAGTTTATGTGTGGAGGCATTAGAGAGTTTGTGTTTGGATGGTTTTGTTTTTCAAGTGATGTGTGAACGGTCAAAATGAGGATAAATGAATTAGGTATTGTATTTAAGGTTTTTGTTTTTATTTGTTTGTTTATGTGGTGTTTTGTTGGTTTGTTTTTTTTTCTTTAAATGAGTTCGATATTTATTTAGGCAATGTAAGCTCATGAAATATTGAAAAACATGTGAAGGAGTGTGTAGAATTTTTTTTGGGATTTTATTGACTTTTTTTCAGCTTTTTATTGATTTATTCATGTGTGTTCAGCAAAGAAAAATGATTCTAAAAATCAGCAATTGATTAAGAAAGTTTTAGCTATTTTTGTGATTTTTTAAAATTTTATATATTTTTATGTTTTTTCTTTTTTTCTAAATTGTTTTACGGTTGTTGGTGTTTTTAATGGAAATTTTGAATGGGTTCGGATTTAAAATTAAATGTGAATAGCTACTAGCTCATACGAACTGCGTAGAACTGCGTAGGAATGGCTACGGTGCGTGAACGACTACTAATGTCCACACCACTGCACGAATAAGGGGACACGCATGTCGTAACGTGTAAACAACCGCTAAATAGCTCATGAGCAAGTCACGTACACGATCAACAATGCCCACGCATGTAGGAACGCCCGAAATCAGTGTGGTGGGACGAGGTGGTGTTGGGTGATGCATTGGGACACGGAAATTTAGGTGTTGTCAGCGATAGGGGTGTTGACCGGAATGGAGGGGTCCACACGAACAGGGGCCAAAGGGGGGTAGTGGGAAATTGGGGGGGTTCTGCGGGGGAACAAGGGCTAAGGGGGACCAAGCGGGGGGTAAGGGAGGGTAGTGGCGGAAGGGGTTGAGAGGGGGGAAAGGGGGCTTAGAAGGGGCGGAGGGAAAGGGTAGTGGGGTGGTGGGTGGGACTAGGGGGTTGTGGGGTGTGGGGTGGGGGAATAGGGGCTTAGGAGGGGATGGGGTGGCAGGTGGGACTGGGGGGGGGGGGGGGGGGGGAGGGGTTGTGGGGGTGGGGGTGGGGGTGGGGTGGTTGTGGCAAGGAGAGGAGCTAGGCGGTGCGAGCAATAGGGGCGGTAGCGTGAGCAGTAAGGGCGGTGGAGGCAGCAACAAAGGCAACAAGACTAGCGGCGGTGTCGAGATGACTGGCGGTTCTAGGGAGAGGAGGCGGGCGGAGGACAGTGGGGAGGGGGAGTGGAGAAGAAGACAAAGAAGAAGAAGAAGAAGAAGAACAAGAAGAAGGAGGGGAGGAAGAAAGAGAGAGAGAGAGAGAGAGAGAGAGAGAGAGAGAGAGAGAGAGAGAGAGGAGGAAGGAGTAGAGAAGGGGGTGTCGGGGAGAGAGAGGGAGGGGAGGAGAGAGAAAGAAAGAAAGAAAGAAGGAAGAGAGAGGAGAGAGGAGGGAAGGAGGGGGGAGGAAACCATCAAGGAGGGGGGAGGGATTATTATGATTTTTTAATTAAAAATAAATAAAAGTAAAAAAAGTAATTAGTATTTGATGTGTGGATTTAAAAAAAAGAAAAATCAAATGTAGGCCTATATTTGCAGATTTTGACATCATGAATCCACCCGTCTAGACGGATCTCAATTCCGACATCGTTTGGCCCCTCAAAATTGAAAAAACCACTTGACGGAGTGTGAAACGAGCTTGAATGAAGGGGCTGATATGCAGTCCTCAATTAGATTTTAAAACCTGCAAAGAAGGAAAAAACCGGTAATTCTATTTTATAAAGGAAAATTGTTTGTTTTTTATATTTGATTGAGCCAATGTTATTCTTATGTAGTGAAAATTAGTACACATGCTATTTACTATTTGTTCTATGCTTGCATGATGAAAAAATCAGAAAACATAAAGTTAAAATGCTGGAAATAATTTTTAGAAACTTGCAAAACACGGGTTTTATGAGAAAAATGGGGGTTTTGGTGTTTTCGGGTGGGATAAACCAATACACATGGGATAAAATACCAATAAAATCTATATTTCTGCTCTTCTAAGAATCAAGAGCCACATCTTTGAAAATATATCAATATTTATATTAGAAAAATAGAGAAAAATAAGAGAAAATAAGAGAAAAATAGGAATATGCCTTAGAAGAATATGGAAAAATATAATAAGTGGTTGTGAATGTATGGTAGAGGCAAAGCATGAGGTTTGGCCTCAGCTTGCTCTATCGTTTTATTAGAGTGTATGATTTATTACTTTTTATACATTAAACTATAACAAAACAACCTCTATACACCTATACAACGAAGCAAAACTTAAACGGTGAGGGGGAGGAGAATTTGGTGCAACAGTTTGAGGGCTGAAATAATAAAAATTCAGATTGTTTTTTTTCTATGCATAGCATTTAGGAAACAAGGTTTGCCTTCGTGCTAGATTCTTACAACAAAGCATATACGTTTTAGTTGGAATTCATGAGAATATCGTTTGCGTACTAGCACATATGCTGCTTTCGAAACATAACTATTTGTGCACGATGAGACATCCACTATTGCATTGATCATACATATGGTATCAACTCCTAGAAATGCATAGCAATTGTTTGAATTATAGTTGACCCACGCTTGAGAGGGTGAGATTCCCCTTGCTATATGTTAGCCATTGGTTTCTTGGGGAAAATTATTGGTGAGGGAACATGATATCTCCTGGATCTCACTGAAAAAGAGAGGAGTCTTGTGTGAATGTGTTTATATGTAAAAGCAATGCATCTAGGGGCCAATCCCCAGATGTAGGAGAGCTGTAGTGGGGCCATGACAATCAGCTGATGGGGTGTCTCCTATGTCTGTGGTGCGCAGATCGGTCATTGTATGCTCACGTAGTGAATCCCGGAAGGTCCCCAAGAACAATGAACTCTACCTTTTTGCACAAACTACCATGTAAAAAGCATGAACGACAAGAGCAAGAGACCAATTGGGTTCAATCTCCCCCCATGCCTTGTGTGAGCGCTTCACAAAGGATGTATTTTATGTATATTTCCATCTTCATGCTCAATAATAGCCCAATTTACAAAAATATGACAAGCTTTTAGCTTTTGAGTTTGCTTTTACAAAAATAGGAATAAAGCTAATGGACGGTGCCCATAGAGTCTGGCACGCCCAACACAATGTCCAAATAGAAATAACATATTCGTGCGCATAGGTGCATACAAAATAATAATAAATAATCGATGCCTCAATAACAAAATATAGACGTGGCGCCTATCAAAATATAATCCATAGGTCGAATACTCGCTAGACTCCAATGCTTTCCTCCGCCACTGCTGCTAACTCTACACATCAACTGAAGCATTCACAATCGTTAGTAAAATAATACAATTAAACCGACAAAAGTGAATACCTAGCAGTCTTCAGCTACATAAATAAATCAACTGGTTAGAAATAAATCCTAACCTTAATTTATTACGAGTGCGCACTCTAAACTCATAAACGTTTATTAATTTAATATGCATTTTGCGGAATCACCCGCTATGGAATCACCCATGTACACACTAAATTAATGAAACGTCGGAAAAGGACAGGCATCCCCATCAACTTCTCGCACAAAGAATCCTCTTTGTGTATGATCCCTGGTCATCAAAGTTTACGGAATCCACCGTAAAACCTCACGGAATTCACCGTGGCATGGAATCCACCGTGAAATATGCCTCCTGGCATCATACCCCCGGGGTGGGATAGCAATTGACCTCAATTGCTATTAGCTCAATGTGGAGCTAACAGAGTGGGGAAAGCATTTAAGTCTCTAGCGTGCATCCATTGTGCTTCCTCTACAGGATGGTTCTTAAATTTTACTAGATATCTAGAATACCTTCGACCAGTTCTAGTGGTCTTAAAGTCAGTGCCTATAATAGCTTCTGGTTCAAGTATTTCAGTCTCTTCCTCTAATAAAGGTGGGTTTTCATAAACAGGGTGGACAGGTAATTGGCCTCTAAATGGTCTCAATAAACTAATGTGAAATGTATTGTGAATTTTCCAATGAGATGGCAATTCTAACTTGAATGCATTATCATTAATTTTATGAATGATTCTAAATGGTCCATAGAATCTAGGAGCTAGTTTGACAATTGGATGTCTATCTACACTTTGCAGTCTACGTTTTTCTATTCTCAGCCAAACATAATCATCAACTTTGAAATTCATGGCTTGTCTTTTCTTGTTGGCTTTTTTGGTATATGTTTGCTAGGCTTTAGCAATCATATCTTTAACCTCATCAAAAATACTGTTATGCATACTAGCAATATCATCAGGACTCTGAATTCTATTAGACAAAGATGCAACAGGTGTAGATAATCTAATCCATAAATGACTTCAAACGGTGCTTTCTTTGTAGATGTGTGCGGTGTATTGTTATATGCAAACTGTAATAAATGCAAATGAGTGTCCCATGTTTGAGGTTTAGAGATAGTATATGCACGTAAAAGATCTAGAATAGTGCTGTTTGTGGCTTCTGTTTGTCCATTAGTTTCTGGATGAAATGCAGAGGAGAAATCAATCTTTGTGCCTAGATTAGCAAACAAGGTAATCCAAAAATTGTTACAAAATCTAGAATCACGATCTGAAATAATCACTTTTGGTAATCCATAGTTAGTCAAAACAGTTTTCAAAAACAATTGTGCTGCTTGTGATGCTGTTAAAGTTTTCTTACATGGAATGAAATATGCTTGTTTACTAAATCTATCTACAACTGTCCAAATCATATCATGGTTAGATTTAGTATTTGGTAAACCAGTAATAAAATCCATAGAAATTTGTTCCTAAGGTTTAGATGGAATAGACAAAGGCATAAGTAATCCATACTGTTTACCATGATGTCTCTTAACTCTTTGACAAATCAAACATTCAGAAACAAAGTTAGATACATCTGCATCCATATGCGGCCAATAAAAATCTTCAGTTAACATACGTAAAGTAGATATGATACCTCTATGACCTTGATATGGGGGACAACAAATTTCATTCAAAACAAAAGATCGGAATGGAATAGTAACACAGAATCCCTTTTCATAAAACATAAATCCATCATTATATGACAATGAATCAACAGGAATGAAATTATTTTGAACTAATTTATTCCAATCAGAATGAAAAGAAATATCCTGGTGATATGTATCTTTCATAGCAATCAAAGAATCAAAAGATATGACAGAAATATTATGAATGGCAGGTCTTCTACTCAATGCATCAGCCACTACATTTTCTTTTCCAGGTTGGTATTGAATGATAGGATAAAAACTTTGAATAAAGGAAGCCCATTTGATATGATGGTCAGAGATTTGGGGTTGGCTAAGTAAATGTCTAATACTTTGCTGATCGGTCTTTATCATAAATTCTGAACCCATTAAGTAGTGTTTCCACTGTCTTAATGCTTGTACAACTGCTAATAGTTCTTTGTCATATGTGGAATATTTCAGCTCAGAGGGTTTCAGCTTACAACTAGAATATGCTATAGGATGATTGTCTTGCATAAGTACGGCTCCTATTCCTGATCCACTAGCATCGGTCACTACTAGAAAGAATGGTCTATTAAAGTCAGGCAACTGTAGAACAGGGGCATTGGTTAATGCATGTTTTAGTAAGTCAAAGGATTTCTGTTGATTTTCCGTCCATTGATAAACAATTCCTTTCTTGAGAAGTTTGGTTAATGGTAAAGCAAGTAATGAGAAATTACGTACAAACTTCCTATAGAAACTAGCAAGACCAAGGAATGAGCGTAACTCATGCACGTTTTTAGGAACAGGCCAATTCAATATTGCATCAATTTTCTAAGGATCAACTTTAATTCCATCAGATGATACAATATGACCTAAATACTCAATTTCTATCTTAAAGAATTCACTCTTTTCAGGATTTGCATACAGTTGATTTTCTTTCAATAACTGAAAAACTAATGATAAATGCTCATAATGTTCTTTCTCATTTTGACTAAACACCAAAATATCATCAAAGAAAACAATTACACAGTACTGATATTTAAAAAGATACGGTTCATCATTCTACTAAAGGTAGCAGGTGCATTAGTCAATCCGAATCGCATGACTAAAAATTCGTAATGACCAAACTGTGTTCTGAATGCAGTCTTGAATATGTCAGACTTATCTAGCCTCACCTGATGATAACCAGACTTAAGGTCAATTTTACTAAATATAGAAGATCCTTGCAGTTTGTCCATAAGGTCATCAACTCTAGGAATAGGATACCTATTCTTTACAGTGATCTTATTTAAAGCTTGATAGTCAATACACATACGATAGGTATTATTCTTTTTCTTGACTAACAGAACAGGTGCACCAAATGGAGAACTGCTAGGTCGAATCAAACCTCTATTTAGTAATTCCTCAACTTGACTCTAGATTTCTTTTT
Organism: Lygodium microphyllum; assembly: GCF_053477565.2. Classification (NCBI taxonomy): domain Eukaryota; kingdom Viridiplantae; phylum Streptophyta; class Polypodiopsida; order Schizaeales; family Lygodiaceae; genus Lygodium; species Lygodium microphyllum. The sequence continues at coordinate 59,826,100 of NC_141138.1, forward strand.
GCTCTATCTGGTTGTGCCTATATGGTGCTTTGCAAGGTGGTTGTGTGCCAGGGATCAAATCTATCTTATGGTCTTCTGGACGTGAAGGAGGTAAACCTGGTGGTAGGTCTTCTACAAAACAGTCCTTAAAATATGCAAGAAATTCCTTATGCCTAGGGTGCATATGATTTTCCTTTACTTGCAATTCATTCACCCAAATGAGATAGGATTTACTACTCTTGCGTAATGCACGTTTAGCTTGAGTATGCGAAAGCAGTGGAAAAACATTAGATGCATGCATACCATATAATGTAATAGATTTTCCTTGAAAATTAATATTCATTGTGTGTGTGGAATAATCTATATCTGGATTATGCTGGTGTCGCCAAGGCATACCTAAAATAATGTCACTCGACTGTAATGGAACAACTAAGAAATTTCTTCTTTCAGTGTATGAACTAATTTGAATCTCTAAATCTTGCACTTCTTGTGTACCATTATACCTAGTGCCTAAAAATGCAGCTTTTATGCGATAATGCGTAGGTATAGTCTGTAATTTCAATTCCTTTACCAATTTTGCTGAAATAAAATCATGAGTACTACCGTCATCATGCAAAATAGTCTTTTCCTTTCCATGCATCAAACATTTCATAGTCAATAATGAATGTGGAGTAGGCATACCTGGTAAAGTATCGGAAGTAGTAGTAGTGTCGTCTTCATCTTCATTGAAATCAGGCATATCCTCATGTTCGTCTTCGTCCATGGATCCAAGATAGTTGATATGAGCTGGTAGCTTCTTTGAATTACAATTTGCTGTGAGATGTCCAGGCTGGTGGCATTTATAGCATACTATTGGCTTGGCTTTGGTTACATTATTTGCAATGGCAGGAAGTCTAGGTACATTTGGATTTGCTTGTGGAATAGGCTTAGGATTTGGATTGACATTGGATGGTAATGCAGGTGGTTTAGCCCAATTCTTGCGGAAAGATGCTGAAGAGAAATGACCTGGATTAAATCTTCTAAAATTAGAATTGAATTGTTTAGATCCATAATTACCATTGGCTTGGAATTGCTGTGGTCGTCTGTCTCTACCTCGTAGCTTATCTTCAGTGTCGTGAGCTAGTGAAATGGCATCTTCAAGGGTAGCAGGCTTGAACATGTTCACTTCAGCGTAGTAATGTCCAAGAAGTCCAGACATATACTTCCGCTTATGTGTTGTCTCTGGTACCTCTTCAAGCATGCGTAGCTGGAGGAGTGCATTCCAAAAACGCTCTGTATACTGAGGAAAAGGCTCACGATGCCGTTGTTGAAGTAGATCCCATTGATTGATAGCCTTCTCATGAAATTGTGGTGGAAGGAAATTCTGCATGAACTTCTTCTTGAAATCTTCCCAAGTAGCAGGACAATCTATGCTCTTGCGTACTACAATCCACCAAAGTGATGCTCTGTCTACCAAATGATTAGTAACACACTTGATTTTATCTTTTTCTGGATAAGTTTCCTCATGGAAATAGTCATCAAACTGACTAATGAATGCTAGAATAGTCTTTCCTTCTCGTATACCATTGAAAGTGCGAAATTTGAAACTTCGTTTACTTATCTTTGATTCCTTGCGAATGGTTTGAGCTTCAAGAGTGGCGTCGATGGTACGTCGAATCAAATCTTCAGCTTGAGGTTCTTCTTTGTCGATAGACGCTCTTTGTAATTAGCCAGTTGCGCTTGCAATCCTTGCCTAGCCTTTTGTTCTTCTTCCAATTGCATCATGATTAAGTCCAGCTTTTGCTCCATCGTAGGCTCAGGTAGGTCGTCTTCAGTCATAGGATCATCCATATGTGGTTCCGTCATCCTGCAAAACTCAAAAGACCTTTCTCACTCAAAATCAAGTTAGCGGGATGAGCGTAGCTCAAGTTCGGGGTTACAAGGCTTATGTGTTTTTTGGGTATTTCTTTCTCAATCTTCAGAAAATCTACGATTTTTCCTTCTGCATATGCTAAAAATGCTTCAGCGAACCTGCGTATGGGTAGAATACCTTCCAACGAACAACTTTGCAGTTCGGAGTTTCTGCACAGGAACAACCCTTCTAGGAGTTTTGAGTACAAGTCAGTTCTGACTCCAGTTGACTAGTCTGACTTGCAGAGTTGTAGACTTATGTGACTTGTAGAGTTGCAGACTTGCAAAACTTAGCCGACTTAATGAACTTGTAGAACTTGATCACAGATGACTTGCAGAACTTGATCTGTGAAGCGCGGGACCTGGAGTTTGTTGACTTGCAGGAGATGACTTGTGTTGCTTGAATGATTTAGCTTAGCTTAATGGATTAAGCTTAAAAAGTTTAATCATCTCATTTCGTGGGAGGGAGGGCCGTTTTTCCCTGGCGGCGAAAAACGCGGGCAGCTCCTGATATACCACGATGATAAATTGAAGCTTTGAAGCTTCTTTAAAGCTTAAACTAAGCTTGTGAAGCTTTAATGGTTGAAGATTTGTAATATTTGAATTTTGGAATTTGTAACTTATCTCTCTGTTTGACGACTTGATGATGGAGATGAGGGAGTGGTCCTCCGCCTGTATAGCCCGGTCCTTCGCGATCTGATAATAGAAATAGGGGTTCTTGATTGCCAGAAATCTGCCTGTATCGACGGTTCACGACGAGATTGACTGTAGAGCCCAATCGTTCCAGGAGCTCCGCCTTCGCACGAGATGGGTAGCGATTGGAAGCTCTTGATCTCAGCTCCGCTCTGATACCACTGGTGCACAGATCGGTCGCTGTATGCTCATGTAGTGAATCCCGGAAGGTCCCCAAGAACAATGAACTCTACCTTTTTGCACAAATTACCATCTAAAAAGCATGAACGACAAGAGCAAGAGACCAATTGGGTTCAATCTCCCCCCATGCCTTGTGTGAGCGCTTCACAAAGCATGTATTTTATGTATATTTCCATCTTCATGCTCAATAATAGCCCAATTTACAAAAATATGACAAGCTTTTAGCTTTTGAGTTTGCTTTTACAAAAATAGGAATAAAGCTAATGGACGGTGCCCATAGAGTCTGGCATGCCCAACACAATGTCCAAATAGATATAACATATTCGTGCGCATAGGCGCATACAAAATAATAATAAATAATCGATGCCTCAATAACAAAATATAGATATGGCGCCTATCAAAATATAATCCATAGGTCGAATACTCGCTAGACTCCAATGCTTTCCTCCGCCACTGCTGCTAACTCTACACATCAACTGAAGCATTCACAATCGTTAGTAAAATAATACAATTAAACCGACAAAAGTGAATACCTAGCAGTCTTCAGCTACATAAATAAATCAACTGGTTAGAAATAAATCCTAACCTTAATTTATTACGAGTGCGCACTCTAAACTCATAAACGTTTATTAATTTAATATGCATTTTGCAAAATCACCCGCTATGGAATCATCCATGTACACACTAAATTAATGAAACGCCCGAAAAGGACAGGCGTCCCCATCAACTTCTCGCACAAAGAATCCTCTTTGTGTATGAGCCCCGGTCATCAAAATTTACGGAATCCACCGTAAAACCTCACGGAATTCACCGTGGCATGGAATCCACCGTGAAATATGCCTCCTGGCATCAGTCTGTGATATGTGGCACTTATTGCCAATATGTGTGGGATACCCCTTTGAGGAGTTTTGGGGAAGGTGCTCTTGGACTCTTATCCAGCTACAAACACAATATTAGATGTGTCTAGTGTGCATTTAGTTATTACAGATGCTCCTGGCCTGCGAGGCTGTGTGGTGGTGGAGGTGTCTGTTGTGTGCATGAGGTCTGGCTAGTGCCATAGCCAGTCCTGACCCAATTTTTATCTCATCAGTGGTGCGTTTGCTGGGAGCCTCCTAAAAGTGGTGGTTTTCGAATCTAGGGTCTCTTTGGACCTACTGGTTAGTTGATGTACTTGGAAGAGATCCGTCAAGCCGAACTCCAAAAACACGAGAGATCCGAGAGGGCTAGATGGAGGGTTGAAATCAATAGGCATTATTCTCCTAAAAGGAGTAGTCCTGAACCTATTCAAGGGCGGGGTCTTAGTAACCTTAGCCTGAATCAAGAGGTGGAAGTTCTACTACTTCCCCCCTCCAAATTAATATGCCCACTTCGAGTGGTATGACAACTTTGCATGTCTGAATACATTAGCAAATTGGATCTTTGCCATAGCACAACCTATTGCAATTCTTCCGGGAACAACGGATTTTCTAGCCTTATGTTTCCCCCTACCTACCCATTTTTAATGGGTTAGTGGAAGAGGATGCGGAGCTTCATATAAGGGAGTTCCAAAAGTTGATGTTTAACTGTTGCATCCAAGAGGAAGGGCATCTAATGATGTTCTTCAACATGACCTTGAAGGGAAGGGCAACTATATGGTATCACGGCCTTGAGGTCGGAACCATAACCATCGTGGAATTATTTTATGAAGCCTTCCGAAGGGAGTTCGCCGTTGAGAGAAGGGTTGCTAATATTGGTTGCATACGTTGAATTTTACACACCAAGAATTGCATGAAGATATACGAGCACATGCCAAGAAGATCAAAGAGTTTTTTTGTAAATTGGATGCCTCTATCCCTATCCCACTTACTGCCCAATTACAATACTTCTTGCATGGTCTTGATTTTAACATCCAGGTGCATCTAAGTAGTGTCACCTTGGCGGATATAGACAATGCCATAGACGAGTGCAAGAAATAGAGTCCTGTCTGCAAGCAGCCTATGCTTCTCGAACCAATCCCAATATGGGTCTAGTGTTGGGAAATAATTCGCAACTGATCAATGGTAGTGGAAGCCAAGGGATAGGGATGGCCAACCCAAACGAGAGAGGGAACGTGGTGCCGAATGTGCCTTTATTGCCAGCTCCACCTAGTGTGATTATGCCTATGGCTAGTCAAATGCCTCCAAATGTGGGAGGCCAAGCAGTGAACCCTAACGTCATTCCTATGGGTCAGCTACCAATGCAACCAATGCCTAATCAAATTGTGTGGCCAAGGGACCGCGGGTAGACAATTAGGGCTATGACTTGTTCGTCAAATTTCCTTAGGGAAGTCAATCTGTCACAGGAATGGCAGAATGTTTACTCTTGATGCCACTTTGCCAAAGCTGAATTCAGCTATGTTTGCCCATGGTTGTGGCACTGTTAGAGATTTGGAAATTTGGCATAAGAAAGTGGAACATGTAAATTTGCAAAGGATGCAAATTATGTAGAAAAAGCAGCTTGTTACAGGTTTACAAAAGTTTGAATACACAGACATTGGTCATGTATGTGATGCTTGCCAATTTGATAAGCAGTGGAGGTTGCTATTTGTCAGGCATGTAAGGCAAAGTACATGTCTGTTGCAACTAGTGCACTCTAATGTCTAGGGTCTAGC